>NC_039360.1:69604612-69904612 GCF_003573695.1 Papaver somniferum
TTGTCAATGGCACACCTCAGTGTGTTTGCAAAAGTTTCAACCCTCACTCTACCTATGTAGCTTGAAAAGTTGAAATTGTCTTTTCAGTACAATTGCATTTGTACCAACTGGCTACTGCCCATGTTTTCATGGAATGCAATTCTTTGATATGTTGACCCTTTTGAGTTACAACGTTATGAAAGTACATTCTTGACATGGTTTCTAATTTTTTGCTGTTGCTTCCATTTTTTAGATTCTGTATTCTCTGATAAAGCAACAAAAATAGGTACAAGGCAAGGGCACAACTTCATTACCCCTCCAAGCGTGCCAGATCATTTGACGCAATGTTTTCGGCCTAGTATGCCTCAAGAGCAAACTGAAGAAAGGAAAACCATGGAAGCAAGCAAGCAAGAAAGCTCTATGGTTAAGAAGAACTCATCTAATATTTTTAGGGGATCTGTTTTTCGGTTTTCAAGTTCTTTTCCTCTAGATCGGGTGAGTTTTTATTGCATTTTCTTATCTCGCCATTTCTAAGACATAAATGGTGAAGTTGGGAACACTTACATGTTTTCCCATTGTATTAAGGGAGAAAATGCACCATTTCTTTCCACCGCAATTCAATTCTTCTGATTTCCCATTTTAATGTTACCTGGTTTGGAAATGGTATTGGCAGAGAGCTGAGATTGTCGAATGGATAAAGCAAGGGGGAGGAGAGATTGTGGATGGTCAGAGTGAGTTGAATGTGAATTTTACTGTTGAATGTCATGGTCTGGTGACCAAGGCGGGAAATGTTTCTCAAAGTCAGACTACTATTGTTTCTACCCACTGGATCAGATCCTGTTTAGAGGTACTCACTACTCTTAGTCACTCCTGTGTGCATTCTTTTCTGTCACCCAGCACCATTGATCTATAACTTTCTGAAAGATGCATCCATCATATTGGTGCGGCCTTATTTTGTGTCAACTTTTTAAACATCATTTTCACCAGAGTTATTTTGATATTTTCATTTGCTTGATTCCGCATGTCCTTAGTCTTCTATTTTAGTATTCAGAAGTTAAATTAAAAGTGAAAAACTGTACAGTTCGACTGGAACGTAGTGTTTCAAAACTTGTTTCCCTAATGCCAAATTTGAGAAAACTCCTAGATCAGCCAGAATTTCTGGTTGTGCTGGTACCAGGTGCATGTGATAGTGGATTTAAAGGCTGAGCGTAGACCCTGAAAGTAGGGTCTCAGCCAACTGCCACATGGACGGGTGTTGACCCCATCAAATTCGCTGTGAATCTTCATCACCTGCTCAACATAATAATGTTTTCCATTTCAGTCTTCCAGAAGGTAATACAGGATTAGTCAAGTCCCATTAGGAGTATCTACTGCCGTGGCCAACATTATTTACTAGTTAATAGGATTGTCACATTTGAGTATCTGATGAACTCTTCACTCTCTAGGATGTAGAGGATGAAAATAATGAAATGAAAACAGCGAATATAAATAATTTGACATCCAGGATATGTATAAACTTCTAGGTTACATGTGGTTCCATTTGGTTGTTGTTCTCTTTAGATCTTTCAATTTCGTGAAGATTGTTCAAATTTGAAGGAGATTTGATAATCTTCAGGATTGCCACCTCACCAAAATGTGACCGAACCATCTTGTTGGACTGGGTTGAATGGAACAATCCCATCCTATCAAAAAGTTAAATTTGTATCTTTATTAAATGTTTGTTATAGTAACATGCTCTCCATTTTTTTTTGGTTTGATTGTTGATCTACTTTAGAAAATGTACAAACAACAATAGGAAAAAGATTGATTTGGCACACCCTCCAATTAAAAAATCATTTTCAAGTTTGAATTCAGGGTAGCTCTAATCTAAGGTTTTCAATTTTATTAAGTAAAAATGTATTGTTTCTCACGTTGATTAGAAGGTGTGGAAATAGCTAAAATTATGACCGGATATGTAAGCTGATTTACTTCAATCATAATTCAAGATAGAAATGAAATTTGCTTTTTGAAGGTCATGCAACCTCTGTCATTTGTTTGAATAGAGCTTATCAGTTTCAATATCCTTTATATGATTAGTCTTGTAATAATTTTGGTGAATGTTACATTTTAAAAGATAGTAAACCTCAAAGACCTGGGACTTTATTTTTGAAGGATGCCTGCATGCCAGATGTTGGAAGCCACATCATCTACTCACCAGTTCCCTGCAAAATTCCTTTACCTGGATTTGAAGCATTTCGGTTCTGCGTTTCGCAGTACGAAGAGAAAGATAGGCTGCTGTTAAGAAATCTGTGTTTTGTTCTTGGAGCTAAATTCACAGAAAAACTGAGTAAAAAGGTTACACATCTACTTTGTAAGTTCACTAATGGCCCAAAGTATGAAGCCGCGTGTAAATGGGGTATGCAGACAGTAACTTCTGAGTGGATTTCTGAATGTATCCGGCAAGTAAGATTCTCTCTCTCTCTCTCTCTCTCTCTCTCTCTCTCTCTCTCTTTCTATACACATATGTTGAACTGCAATGCTAGGGCATCACATAATAGTATATGCCAAAGTTGACGCAGCCCCCATTCAACTAGGTCGATCCCGCAACTAAGTTGAATCCACACCTGTATATAGTTAAATAGAACATTGATTTATATATACTTCCCCCAGAATAAGTAACCACTAAAAATTTACATTGCACGCATGATATTGTCGCAGAATGCTGTTGTCTCAGCGCATCCATTTCGGCCCAAAGAAATGACTGCTCAAGATCGTGAAGCAGGACTGGCCACAATGAGTCAATACACTACGCAAGCTGCTAGAATGATATCAGGAGAAGATGTTCCATCTCAGTCACAAAGTCAATCACAGTTTGCAATGAAATCATCACACACTTTTGGAAAGAAAAGTACTAACTTGAGTGTGGAGGCAGAATATCCAAGTGCTACCTATAAAAAAAGGGCAAAGGTTTCAGCCAATAATGACAAAATAGATTTACTCCCTCTGGATGTTTGTGCGAATGTCTCATCCTGCACGATGAAATCCATAAAAACCAGCGAAGGGGGAAATATTCGGGATGATGGTTCTCATGATGTACCAGATGTAGCTGCAGCTATTGAGGACCTCTTAGAAGAGTCCAGTAAGGTAGTGAACAGACATTTTATCTTTATTGATGCAGTTCATCTTAAATCTGCACTGATTTTACTAATATTTCTGATTCTTAAGATACAAGACATGGCGTTATCTGGGAGGACTATTTCTGATCGAAGTGTATCCTTCTATCTGTTTTTTTCGTTGTTCTTTATTAATTAATATGTCTGATTTCTTGTGTATGCTATCATGGTGATTAAATCCTTAACTGCCTGTTGTTCAGATTTTCTCTCCTGATCATTCAATCATTACTCAAAATCCTGCAACTTCACACTCTGCAATACAGATTTCTACGAGCTGGCTAAGCAGGTAGTTTGGGGTTTTCACTTTTAATGGTTATATCGGCATATCTGCTATACAAACCCATAAGTCTGCTTATGCTATTGGTAGGCTAAATTTCTATACATTTTCCTCGATATACCTTTTCTAGATTACACGAGGCAAAAATTAACGTGTAAAGGAAGTAAGACATAGAAAACAAGCAGAAGTAGTTGAAAAACTAGTTGAGCTTTAGTAAGTAAACAGATACTGATTGGAAGAAACTGCATTGAATGCAAATAGTTAGTTCGACAATAATTACTGACTTTGGGGTAGTAGGTTCGGAGATGCCTATCCCATCTGTACTATCTCCAACAATGGCATGATCATGTTTTCTACGGTACACCATGTTATCTACAGAATGTGAGTTTTTGTTATGCTGGTCCTTGAGTAAACCCATCAGTTTACCTCTAAGTAGTAAAAGCTTTTGCTGGTTTAACTTTTGTTGAAGTGGGCAATCCAAGACTTGTATTAGTTTCTATAAGTAAATGCTTTAGTTCTTGCAGATTTCAATTTAACTTGGCGTGTGATTAAATTTTCTCCAGGAAAGAGAAACAAGATGACGGCAACCAGTGCGATTCTTCTTCAGTTCAAGGCGTAAATGAACACCGCACATACGACGGTTTTAGTGAAACACAAACAGAGTCTCAGGTATCAATCTTGTTGTATGTATATTTCGAAATGAAGCTCTTTGTTTGTCTGCTTAAAGATTACAACAGGAAACTTGATTGTTTTGTTTCTCTACTAATTTTGTGAATTGCAGGTTGTAGTTTATGAAGAAGATTTGTCGGGCAGACAGATGATGATTGATAGACACCGGACACGAAGTAGCATGACTTGAAACTGTGTCAGTTGAGTAGTAGATATGGATCAATCCAAATGCATTCTTCAGAGGATGCAAGGTTTATTTGGATTCCGGCATTGAAATCCTGTATTATATATCCGTGCCTGTAATGCGCTGCTTGTTAGGTTTATCACTAATCATCTTATTGAAATTGATAAAGCCATGACGGACTGGGCTGTTGCCTTAAAATTTGAAGATGTATATAATTCTACATTTTAATTTCGTCAACACATTTGGGAAGGGAAAAAAGAAGAAGAAATATCTATATTAAAAAATCCTAGAAATGAAAGATAAAAAACAATGGTACCATGTGTTTATGTCTAATAGAAATTTATCCCGCGCTATTAGTTTGAATAATTTAAATTAAAATATTACTACTATATTTTCTCTGCGACCCTGATTGAGTTTCCTTATTATTGCAAAACTCAAGTCAAGGTGTTTGGTTCAGAATTTTAGGGCCTGTTTGGTACAGTTTTGAAAAACAGTTTTCAAAAATAGTTTTCCACTGTTTTAAAAACATACCCTTTTTTTCTTGTTTTCATTTTCTAAAAATTGTTTGGTAAACTGTTTTTGAAAATAAGGAAAACCAACTAAATCGGATCAAATGTAAAGATTCGTCTAAGAGATAGTGATATTAGCCATGACTCACTTGCAGTCATTCACCATCTCTTACTTTGTTCTGAAAAGAAGAAAAGAAAAAAGAAAAGAAAAAAAGAGAAAACACAGAAAACAATAATTTGTTGTTTTCATTTTTTTGTTTTTAAAAACAGAAAACAGATAGAAAACATTTTCTGAAAATGTCCTTACCAAACGCGTTTTCTCCTGTTTTCTGTTTTCTCTGTTTTTAAAAACAGAAAACTGTTTTTGAAAACTATACCAAACAGGACCTTAGGTTTTTCTGTATTGTCTTATTGCAAAGAAAGAAAATTTCGGATTTTTGTTTTTAGTCGGTGGTGATTGTGTTGGTTTCCTAATTGGTTAAATTCAGGAGGGGTTTCTACAGCCCTGAAGAAGTATTGGGTTTATTCATCAAGCTTTCTTGTGATTACGTTAGGGTTTAAAAAGAGAGTTGATTTTTGGTGTTTGAGATACAGTGAATTCTCTATTGGTAACGAGTATTTCCTTTTTACCGCGTCTGATTTTTCCATTGATTATAGAGGTGGCTCTTAAAAACCGTGGCATAAGCCAGATGATTGGTGGTTTATTCGTTTTCATTCCATTGCTGGAACAGACCAGATAATCTTAGAAACCTATACAGCTCCTGGCCAATATGGTTTCCATAGGAATGCAAAACTTGCCAAATTTTATTTGTATGATCGCATACAGAAGACGTTCAGGAAGTTTGAAGTCAATGGGATTTCCTGCTTCTCAGAATATTGCAGAATTGAATGCATTGCAACCTTTGTAGAAAGTCTTTTGCCTGTACAGAAGAAGCTGTAATCCCAGTGATCCGAGCCTTCAAGTGAATCAACTTTCTTTCTAGGTTTACTATGTCTTTCTTTGATGTTCACTGCCGAGCCTTCAAATATATCAAGTATTTTATGTTCACTATATACCTTCGTTAGGGTGCTATCACCTTTTCGTTTTTGCCTAAAAATAGAAAATTAAAAATATCATAGTATCTCTTTTTTTCCAAACCCGAGAGAGTATGTGTTTGGTTTAATTAGTCTTTTATGATTTATTTTTTATTCTAGTAGAAACACCAAAATTGTTTTCTATTTTAAGATGCTTATGTAGGTACTATCTTAAAATGGGTCCTATTTTTTTGAATTGACACCTACTTCACAAATTCTGTTCAAAGTATGTGCGCGTGCTTCTCACATGGACGAGTATGGTATGATTTTTTTTTTGTAATGACTAAATTAATTTTGTGGTAATAATCTATGACTGATATGACTTTTTTTTTTGAGTGGGATGACTAGATTAATCTTAAAGGTTGTAAGTCACGTGGTAATCATCTAGACTGCTAATTGTTGATAAAGACACGTGGAAGAATCAACTAAGCTCAAGAAATTACACAGTTTTGTAACGGCAAATTTTCTTTTCTTTCTTTCCACGGTTTTCTTGCTAATGAAAATTACGTACCAGACGACTTACATGACAAAGCTCAACTTACATGACTAGACAAAGTGATAACCTCACAGATCAGGTCCGGTCCTGAGATTTTGCTGCACCGAAGCAGAGGCAAAATTGTTGCCCCATGCCAATAATCCCTGTTGTCAATAAGATCAACTTTAGCTTAGAAAATTTTATCTGTTGAAGCATCTGTGACTGGAATGACAAGCAATATCATGGACACCAGCATTCGATTGAATTCATTCATATTATTATCGGGACTACCATCATTCTCATGATCATTCATACCATTATCAACACTGTCATTATTGAAAAAGCGGGGGGTCTAACAACACCACCCAATATTTCGCTTAGCAATTTGTATGGACTAACTCCGAAATAATTTGCTATAGAATCAACTAGACACTCAGACTCAATCTAGATAAAAAGTATCTCAAGGAGTTGATATCTCAATCTCTCGATTTAACCTTACACAAGCAAACTGCGAGTCTCGATTAAAGAGAGATAACTTGGACGGTACCAAAGACCAATGTCCAAGGATCAATCAACTATAATCAACAACCAAAGTTTGGATTAGAGAAGTTGATGATCTTAACACACAGCCTGTATTATTTCAATTATATAAAATATAATACGGAAAAGAAATAACACAGACACCAGAATTTTGTTAACGGGGAAAACCGCAAATGCAGAAAACCCCGGGACCTAGTCCAGATTGAATACACACTGTATTAAGCCGCTACATGCACTAGCCTACTACAAGCTAACTTCGGACTGGACCGTAGTTGAACCCCAATCAGTCTCCCACTAATTCAAGGTACAGTTGCATTCCTACGCCTCTGATCCCAGCAGGATACTGCGCACTTGATTCCCTTAGCTGATCTCACCCACAACTAAGAGTTGCTACGACCCAAAATCGCAGGCTTAAACAATAGACAAATCTGTCTCACACAGACAAGTCTATCAAAGGATAAATCTGTCTCCCACAGATAAACCCTAAAAGAGTTTGTTCCGTCTTTTGATAATAATCAAGGTGAACATGAACCAATTGATAATCCGGTCTTATATTCCCGAATAACAGCCTAGATTAATCAATCACCTCATAACAATCTTAATCGTATGGTAGCGAAACAAGATGTCGTGGAATCAAAAACAATGAGACGAAGGTGTTTGCGATTAATTTTTATATCTTTTCTATCAGAGAATCCTCACGATCTCAAGCCAATCAATAAGATTGTACTCATACGATAGAAGATGCAAGATCAGATCACACAACTACAATAAAAATAGTATCGGTCTGGCTTCACAATCCCAATGAAGTCTTTAAGTCGTTAACCTGGTTTTAGAAGAAGAAAACCAAAGGTTAACGGAGAATCGACTCTAGCGAGCACACTAGTATCACACAGACGTGTGGGGATCAGTTTTGCCCAATGCTAGATGTCTCCTATATATAGTCTTCAAATCAGAGTTTTGCCTTAGTTACAAAGCAATACATATTCACCGTTAGATGAAAACCTGATTTAGATTCAAGCTAATATTTCTCAACCGTTAGATCGAAAACTTATCTTGTCACACACACTTGAGGTATACGTTTACTGGGTTTGTGAAAACCGTGCCCAAACGTTTACATGTATGTTGGTTCAACATACTAACCCAAAAGGTTAACCATATGAGCATCTCATATTAATCTGGTTCTTCATCATAACTAGTTCAATTGACTTCAATATGAACTAGTTAGAGAGTTGTTCAATTGCTATGAGATCTTATGTAACTACACAAGACACAATCTAAACAAAGATGATTCGATTCAATTGAATCGGCTCATGAACTTTATCCACGGTTTGCATAAAGCATTCCTTAGTAATTTAAGTTTCATGTTCAGAGCACATCTTTAGATCATAACCACTTAATCTCACAAACAAGTTCTCGGACTTAAGATATCCGGTAGAGTTTTCCAAACTCAATAAAAAATCTCGGCAATGAGACTTTCGCCAGTTCACGGATTTAACACGCAAACGAGTTTTTGGAAATCCCAGCAGAAATTCTCGGTCGAGAACTTCCGTCAGTTCGCGGACTTGGCAAAGCCAATTCCTATGGTTTCTCTCAATCAAGAAAGTTCAAAAACTTCGGATTAAGGAATACATGGTTATGTAATCTAAAATCTCATTCCAACTATTGAGACATTCTCAGAGGACGTTATATAGCCGTTATTCACATACTGTTTCCCGTCAGAGCAATTCTCAAAGTGATTGAAACTTTTCATGACTTTCGTCACTAGATGAAGATAAACCTGATCAAAGCGAAACGCTTTACCAACACATGATTTCGAGATATAGATACGCGAGATATACTCAGCTCGAAATGTCAAATGTGTATGATCCAGTCTACATAGCATACGACTTTTGTCTCATAAGAAGTAGGAGATAGAGTAGATAGACTTTTGAGTGATAGATAAGTTCAAGTCTCCACATACCTTTTTGTTGATGAATTTCCATGGTTCCTTGAGTAGATCTTCGTCGTTGTATGATGAATCGCTATGAAGTCCTTGAGCTCAACTACACTTTTCTATCCTAGTCCGAGACTTAGCTATAATAGACTAGAAATCAAGACTTATAGTTTTGATCACTAACATTGACAAACATGCTTGAGATATCAATGCATGCGAGGTTGACCGAGCTATGCTCTAATAATCTCCCCCTTTGTCAATTTTAGTGACAAAACTATTAATACAAATGGAATATAAAAAAAGATAAACTTTAGTGGCTTCTATTCCATAGTCTAATCTTCAACATTCCTTGAAATCTTCGTCCTTCCAAGTACTCCAATGATCCCAAAGGTTGTAAGTTTAGCATCACCGTTATTGAAGATTTGTAGCTATAACAATGAGAGAACTCGAGATTCTCAATCATCATTACACAATGACATAGTATTATTATGTAACATCAAAGTCCAATTGTATCACGACTTTAACAATAATACTACGGTGGTATGTATCACTCCCCCTTAGTCAATACTCCATCTCGATTATGGAAACCACTCCCTCTTACACAATGATCCGAAAACCATATGTATTTGTAGTGTGAACTACATTATTTCTCCCCCTTTTTGTCAATAAAATTGGCAAAGGTAAAAGAACGGGATCATAATGAAATTTCCACAAGAGACATTTCATAGACCAAACGAAAATAATACATACCAACTTAATTTTGATGCAATCTTATAGCCGAAGGTAAGAGCATTCATCAAGGAGTTTTAAGATACAAGATAAGCCCTATAAAATTCCACAGCAGCATACCCCGCAAGATATTACCATTAAGCACAAGTTCAAAAGAACTCTCCCCCATTTGATGTCATTCCCGAAAGAACAACAAGAGCGACCTTAATTTCGAAAGAAAAGAAGGATTTTTAATTGGACACCAAAAACTATAGAAATGATTTTTTATATCCAAAGCTCAACCAAATTAATCACAAGTAAACCCATGATTAATTTAATTGGAATACACAATTAAATCAAACCACAAAAGTGATCAATTTAATTGATTGTGCTCAACACAAGTAAACTTACGGAGCTACGACTAAGCTAATCACACAGAGATGATTAACTTAACCGTTCATATACTCAACATAAGGAAAACCTAACGGAATATACGACTATATTAACCACAAGATCATGATTAGTATAGTCGTTCATATACTCAACACAAGGACTTGTGGAATATATGAAAACTCAACTAGATTAATTATAACAGAACCTATAATTAATCTAATTAGAATACACAACCAAACTAATCACCGAAATAATCAATTTAATTGTAAAAGGTTTTTCTCGACAAAAGAAGACTTCCGGAGCAAATAACTAAATAACCAAGAAATATGATTAATTTAGTTCACGAATGCTCAACATATAGCATCTCATGGAAAAACCAACAAAGCCAATCAAATTAATCGACTTAGTTGTAAGGTGCTCAATCATAAGACACACAATGGAGCCTTTACGGTAAAAAAAAGATGGATCAATGAAGATCAAAACCGTGGATAACTTACAAGGATCTATTCTATCTTTCCACCACTATATGCATAATGATATAATAGACTTTATCCTTGCCAAACAAAAGATTTTAACCTATCTTCCGTCAAGGATTGACAATATAGGCTTAACTTTTGTATATGTCAAAAGTTCATTCGTCCTTTCATCAATACGAATACCAATTCATGAACGACTTTACTTTTGACAACATAAGGGACCTTCAAGTTCACATACGCAAACAATACATATCCCATAAAAATATTGCAATACTTCAAAATCAAACAGATTAATACTGCAATAATCATCATCCTCCAAATATTTTTAGAATTTAATACCAATAAACCTAAAAATAACATAAGAAGATGAAAAACGAAAATAGCTATGTGTAGTCACAATCATCGCTATTGAAAACACTAGTTATTCTTACAACTAATCCAAAAAGAAGACATACTAGGCATATAAAAACCAGACTCTTAAGCAAAGACCAGACAATACAACATCAGACGGACGATTCTGGAGGTTCATGAGTCTTGTGATTATTGAGCTTATGAGCGACAACAACCTCTTCAACCTTATAGGAAATATCCTTTTTGAGGGGCTCTTTGACACGATTTTTCATGAGACCCAGGTTACAGTTAACCTTTTCCAACTTGGCTCTTACAGCATCAAGACACTTTATAATCCCAACAAATTGCTGAGAATCAATAATCACCTTAGTTGGAATCTTCTACCCAATATCTGAGTGGAAAACAGGAGATTGAGGAAGAGATCCTTCAACTTCAACAAGAGTTCCCTTCTCTTTATCAAACTCAAAGTATATACCGTTATCAACAAAGTCTTCAGGCAAATCCCACGAAGAAGAGGCCATAGAAGAGAATCCTAGAGTGAAAAGCTTTAACTCAATAGGAAGGGTATATAAATGATTTGAGGGAATTAAGGTTAAACAGGTAGGTATATGAGACAAGGCCCAAAACCGTACACGAACCCTTACGGGTAAGCCTAAAGAACTCGTACCAGAACTTGAAGTTTTTGAAAGTCAAGAAGAAGGCAAGACAAACTAACAAAAAAAAAAGTTTAAAACAATGACAAAATACTCATGTAAAAGTAAATGAATGATTATCCATCTAAGGCCGATAAGAAATTAGCTAGATAATCAAGGTTACTTTGCAAAGAGTATACCTATTTAATTCTCACACAACTAGGATTTGTAATGGGTGAGATGTCAACCTTGTGATTAATTTGCACAAGTATGAGCATTTAGCTCATTAAATGACCATGGCTTTTGTTTAGCCTTCCTTCTTTGGTCATTCCTCAGTTCAGAAAAATAAGACACAGAATGTTTAGCATATCCTTCTGAAGGCTTTATCTGAGGACTAAATATAGGACCTCTTGCAACTGGTTCAAGGGGATCAGAATGGATGGGGATCCATTTTCTAGACTTAGATTTACCAAAAACTTTCTTATAAACGTAGGGAATATTTTCATCAGGAATATGAGAGTTTATTCGTTTAGAATGTACCTGTCCCCTGTGACGATCTCTAGGAAGGAGGTCATGTTTATAAGATTCTTGATTTTCTGTGGGTATATGATTCACTGCAGTGGTCGACTGAATGTTTACTCCATTGACATTAGAAAGAAGCAATTTGCGAAGTTTAGAAAGTTGTTTCTTTCTGGCAAAACAATGGATAGCATAGTGATTACCTTTTCCACAGAAGGTACAAGTTCGTAGAGTAGAAGCAACGACATACACTTGTTTGGACTTCATAGCCGTCAGAGAAAATTGTAAGTTACGAAAGCTTGTCTTGACACAATCTTCATCTGGAGAAATTTTCATTCTGTACAGTAACTCATGAAAATTAGTATGTGCAGAAGAATTTTTTCTTAAGCCAGAGTTTTTCTTTTTCAAGGATTTGCACTGTTCATGGGCTAGAGCAAGTGATGCTTCAAGTTTCTCTTTCTCAACACGAAGTCTGTCTAAATCAGATGAATGCGTCTTGATCAAACATTTTTCTCTAATTGAGCCTTCTTTAACCATCTTTTCAAGATCACCAATATTTTCACGTTGTAGATTGTTTTCTTGAAGAAGTTTCTCAATTACCTTAGAGAATAACCCTATAATGTCATAGAGCACATGTTCACGATCAATAGACTTTTCAAATTTATCAATGAGTTTTTCATGATCTTGTAGATCAATACACTCAGTAGAATTTTTTACAATTCTGGTGAGATCCATTTCAGCCTTTGCCATTATGTCCAATGTCTCATTGGAGGAAGAATGATCGGCACAAGATGGGACAGTCTTCCTACCTCAGGATTCGGAAGAATCAACTAAGGGGTGATCCTTTGAGGTATTTTTGAGACAACTGGTATGGCCGAACGCTTTAGGAGGCATCTTGGTATGCGTAAGAGACTTTGTCCACGGACTCAGATCGCTACAATCACAGACTTGTAAGGTATTAAATGTGTTTGCCTGCTCTGATACCAATTGAAAAAGCGGGGGTCTAACAACACCACCCAATATTTCGCTTAGCAATCTGTATGGACTAACTCCAAAATACTTTGTTAAAGAATCAACTAGACAGTCAGACTCAATCTAGATAAAAAGTATCTCAAGGAGTTAATATCTCAATCTCTCGATTTAACCTTACTCAAGCAAACTGTGAGTCTCGATTAAAGAGAGATAACTTGGACGGTACCAAAGACCAGTTTCCAAGGATCAATCAACTACAATCAACAACCAAAGGTTGGATTAGAGAAGTTGATGATCTTAACGCACAACCTGTATTATTTCAATTATATAAAATATAATGCGGAAAAGAAATAACACAAACACCAGAATTTTGTTAACGAGGAAAACCGCAAATGCAGAAAAACCCCGGGACCTAGTCCATATTGAGTACACACTGTATTAAGCCTCTACAGACACTAGCCTACTACAAGCTAACTTCAGACTGGACCGTAGTTGAACCCCAATCAGTCTCCCACCAATTCAAGGTACAGCTGCACTCCTACGCCTCTGATCCCAGCAGGATACTGCGCACTTGATTCCCTTAGATGATCTCACCCACAACTAAGAGTTGCTACGACCCAAAATCGCAGGCTTAAACAATAAACAAATCTGACTCACACAGACAAGTCTATCAAAGGATAAATCTGTCTCCCAAAGATAAACCCTAAAATAATTTGTTCCGTCTTTTGATAATAGTCAAGGTGAACAGGAACCAATTGATAATCCGGTCTTATATTCCCGAAGAACAACCTAGATTAATCAATCACCTCACAACAATCTTAATCGTATGGTAGCGAAACAAGGTGTCGTGGAATCACAAACAATGAGACGAAGGTGTTTGCGATTACTTTTTATATCTTTCTTATGGGAGAACTCTCACGATCTCAAGACAATCAATAAGATTGTACTCGTACGATCGAAGATGCAAGATCAGATCACACAACTACGATAAAAGTAGTATCCGTCTGGCTTCACAATCCCAATGAAGTCTTTAAGTCGTTAACCTGGTTTTAGAAGAAGAAAACCAAAGGTTAAAGGAGAATCGACTCTAGCGAGCGCACTAGTATCACACAGACGTGTGGGGATTAGTTTTGCCCAATGCTATATGTCTCCTATATATAGTTTTCAAATCAGGGTTTTGCCTTAGTTACAAAGCAATCCATATTCACCGTTAGATGAAAACCTGATTTATATTCAAGATAATATTTCTCAACCGTTAGATCGAAAACTTAGCTTGTCACACACACTTGAGGTATACGTTTATTGGGTTTGTGAAAACCGTGCCCAAAAGTGTACGTGTATGTTGGTTCAACATAGTAACCCAAGAGGTTAACCATATGAGCATCTCGTATTAACCTGGTTCTTCTTCATCATAACTAGTTCAATTGACTTCAATATGAACTAGTTAGAGAGTTTTTCAATTGCTATGAGATCTTATGTAACTACACAAGACACAATTGAAACAAAGATGATTCGATTCGATTGAATCGACTCATGAACTTTAGTCACGGTTTGCATAAAGCATTCCTTAGTAATTTAAGTTTCATCTTCAGAGCACATCTTTAGATCATAACCACTTAATCTCACAAAAAAGTTCGCAGACTTAAGATAATCGGTAGAGTTTTCCAAACTCAGCCGAAAATCTCGGCAAGGAGACTTTTGCCAGTTCGCGGACTAGGTTCGCGGACTGAGTTCGCAGACTTAACACGCAAACGAGTTTTTGGAAATCCCAGCAGAAATTCTCGGTCGAGAACTTCCGTCAGTTTGCGGACTTGGGAAAGCCAATTCCTCCGGTTTCTCTCAATCAACAAAGTTCGAAAACCTCGGATTAAGGAATACATGATTATGTAATCTAAACTCTTATTCCAACCATTGAGACATTCTCAGAGGATGTTATATAGCCATTATTCACAGACCGTTTCCCGTAAGAGCAATTCTCAAAGTGATTGAAACTTTTCATGACTTTCGTCACTAGATGAAGATAAACCTGATCAAAGACAAACGCTTTACCAACACATGATTTCGAGATATAGATACGCGAGATATACTCAGCTCGAAATGTCAAATGTGTATGATCCAGTCTATATAGCATAAGACTTTTTTCTCATAAGAAGTAGGAGATAGAGTAGATAGACTTTTGAGTGATAGATAAGTTCAAGTCTCCACATACCTTTTTGTTGATGAAGTTCCACGGTTCCTTGAGTAGATCTTCGTCGTTGTATGATGAATCACCACGAAGTCCTTGATCTCAACTACAATTTTCTATCCTAGTCCGAGACTTAGCTATAATAGACTAGAAATCAAGACTTATAGTTTTGATCACTAACATTGACAAACATGCTTGAGATAGCAACGCATGCGAGGTTGACCGAGCTATGCTCTAACAATAATCATAGTCATTCTCGAAAGACAGCAAGAAATAAAAAATTGTTTACCTTCCATTCAAAAGGTTTTTCTTTGAATCGCAAATACTCAAAAGCAGTCTCAATAACCAACTCGTCCATATTGACACCTATGTATTCCCAAACACCAGGCATTGGACGAACAACAAGTGCAATCCATGGAAGTAAAACAATCGCTTCCTATAAGTCGAACATGGTAGAACCAAATTCAACAACTGAAAGTTCCAATGAATCATTCAATCTATCACCATTCATCAAAATCTCACCGAGAAGATCGTAAAACTTCGCCAAATACACTACTTGCAAGCTTTTTATGTTGTTGGAATTTGAATGTGTCATCAAGTTCAAATAAGTTGGCGAATATTTTGTTAGTCGTTTGGTTGATTTGTTCTTTAGATTTAGGCAGAATTAGTCCTATTATTTAAGCATTATTTTGAAGTGTTTTTGATTTAATATTTCGAACGTGGGAAGTGGATCACTGGATCCTACAATGTAGGAATTATGTTAGTCGTGTATGCTTGTAATGCCTATTTAAGGATTTTATTAACGAATTAATATCTCACCGAGTTTAGCAGCAAAATATCTTCTTATATCTTCTATTTAGTTTCCGTATATATATATATATATATATGTTACAAAATCTACATTTGGTATCAGAGCCAGTAGATCCCCGGGCAAGTTATGGCGAATAAAGGAGCTGCGCTACAAACAAACGTTCAATATTCAAAGGTGACAGTTACAATTTTTGGTCCATAAAATTAAAAACAATTTTTATTCCATTTTATTTGTGGGATTTGGTTGAATCTTGTTATGATGAAATCGATCGAGAAAGGGCAACTCCAGAGCAGAAAAAAGAGCACAAAAAGAAGGTAAGAAAGGATGCTAAAGCATTGACTGTGATACAAGAAGGTGTAGATGATGCAATTTTTCCAAATATTTTGAAAAGGCGAGGGTACCCAAATATACCTCAAGCTAAAACTTTTCCTACCTATAAGTCCTTTCTCCGAAAGTGATTGTCTATGGACTGAGTCGAGACAATACAACTAATCGGTTCACACTTCGTGTAATCGTCTATGGATACAATATCGAGACCATACAAAAACAAAGTATGTTTACTTGATACAAAGGTTCGAACTTAACTAAACACAATAGGATTGCTTATCAAGTAAATAGGAATTAACGTTTGTGTAATTTACTTTAATTATAATAAAACAATTATAATGCGGAATATAAAAGTAAATGACACATCAAGATTTTTTTAACGAGGAAACCGCAAAGGCAGAAAAACCCCGGGACCTAGTCCAGAATTGAATACTCTCAGGATTAAGCCGCTACACAAAATTACACTTAACTTCGTATAGTTGAGACCAAGTAACTAACTCTATAGTTCACCTAGTTCCGTCTGTATTCCCACGCCTCCGATCTATGAACAAGTCACGTACTTGGAAAAATCCTTTTGGTTCGTATTTCAAACGGTAAAGGAACAAGAAATCTATTTGGTAACAACTCTATTCAACCAAGTGATATTAGTCGGACAAAGGCTCTTCCGTTTATCTTAACATAAACTCCTTCGTCAGGTATAGATCTATCTTATGTTCAATCACCCCAAAAGGTAATTGGTTAAGATTAATCCAACAACACCTTTAATCCCAAAGGAACCGTGTTGATGCCGATGTACTTCAATCAATCAATATAATCTACCACAAGGATAAACCGATTATTAATTGGATCCTCTTTTCCCAAACAAGTATTGTGCACACCAAAGATTATAAAACCCAAGTCAGATCTTCAATATCTTCTTTGTCTTCAAATCTTCTTAAATCTTCAGTAAACACCTGCACACAATCACTTGAATCTCTTGTGATCAATCACGCACAAAACGGAGTTTGTTAACAATGGATTATCACAAGATCGTCTTTAGAACTAACAAATGTCTAAAGATACCTGTCGGAACTCTGAACTAGTTTGAATGAATCTTATATCAGAAGAGAATATTCTCAAGAATAAACAAACTAGGTGCAATCAGATTTCAACCACCGTTAATCAATCAAATAAATTGAAAACAAAGATAAACCGCAATTATCTAGTTTCCCACCAACGGGTCGCGCTAGAGCTTCTCAATCCCAAAGAAGACTTTAAACTGAGCGGCCGTAAGAGATTTCACCTAATTAGATTACTCCCCTCTCCGATAGGCGGCTGATAGACACATTTTTGTGTCTAATTTGTCCTCAATGTCCGTATTGTTGGCACTCGATTTTGTACTAATTTTGTTATTTTATGTATTTGTAGGTATTTTTTGGAAATAAATATTTTAAGAAAATTCGGCTCGAAAAGTTGATTTTGGCACCCGGAGGACAAGTGTTATTCGGACTCTCGCTTTTGGATAAGGGGCGACCACTGGATAAGGGGCGACCTTCTTTCAAAATTCAAAATTTGTTTTGGCGGGAAAATTCTTTCCTTTACTGGCAGATTTTCAATTCGACATTTGAAGGTGTTTTAACGAGATTAAAGAGCTTAGACTTAATGGGTATATGTGATATGAGTATATGAAGATATTATGGTGGTTGGGATCGATCAAATTTGTCCAGAAAATCAATTCCCAATCAAAACAGAGAAAAGAATATCGTCTCATTTTTGGAAAGAAAATCACGTAAAAGATGTTGCATGTTTGTGTAGTTAAGCCCATATATTCTCCTAGGATGCGTATAAATCAGTTTATGAAGATTTCCAAGACAATTAACGTACACAGAGGAAGAAATAAGAAATTATTCTCAAAAATATTTTTCTTCATTGTGAAGATTTTTGAGGAGTTATGGCGAGATTCAATGAGTCTTAGGTGTATAAATAGGTTGCTACTATCACAGGGAAGGTCTGTCGAGAGTTGGGAGTCGAAAGGAGGGCCAGAGGAGCAGAAATCAGAGTTTTCAGAACTCTGTTGCTGCTGCTGCTGCCCGTGAAGAACAAGGAATCGGCCACGGTTCCTTCATCCATTTGCAACTGTTTCTTCAACTGCTCTGCAACGTTTATCTTCATCGCAACAGTTTCTTCATCATATTTTGCAACAGAGAAGTAAACCACAGTATTTAATTTTCCGTCACCTTTTGTTTCTCTGTAACAGTCCAACATCGTCTTCGCAACAGGAACTGCTGTTGCGATTTCTCTGTTGCATTGTTTACTCAATTGTAATCAACTTTGGAGCAATAATAAAACATTTTGAGATTATGATTAATATGAGGAGCTAAACCCAACATTGGGACGACGGAGGGAGTCTATTTTCGTCATTGTGGTAAATTTAATTTATTCTTTTTATGACTTTTGCACTGATTAAAAATTGAAAAATGATTTTAATTAATTAGTTATCATTTTATTTGATGCGGCATGCTTGCTTAAATGTTTGATGTCCCATGCTTACGATTTATAACTAATATTCTGAGAATCTATTTTGGCAAAATAAGAGTCCATATATTTATGTTTTGAGCAGTAATTGTTAAGAATAAATAAAATATACCACATGCATGAAGAATTGTCCAAGTCCTTAGTCCCAATACCTCTCGAACATCTTGTGACAAATTTGTACATATATTTTCGTTTTAAAATCTATTCAAGTCCGAGCAACGAACTTTTACTTACCTCTTGAAAAATACTATAACAGCGGCTTCACCAGTAACAAATACAAAAGAGGAAGTCTATTGTTACGAAGGATTAGTTTGCTAGATAGGAAAACTTCGTGTATTTATAGACAAGGAAGTTTGGACACCAAGGAATTTCCAAAACCGAAAATATTCTCAAGATATTCATAAAAGCACAGATTCGGTTTTCATAATTCCTGGAAATGATCTGTCCAAAAATAACGATCGAAATCTCTCGGAAAATCTAATTTGTAAATGCACATTACTAATTGTGTAATTTCCCTACAAAATGAAATTAATAACCTTAATTAAAAGATTCTTAACTTACTTATGTTTCGATCCTGGGATTGTCTTCCCTTAGCCGTTAAAGAATATCTTTGAACAATTATAGAAATAAACATTCACAGTACGTGTTCAAAGTTTGTCGACATCTTTACTTTGTAAGTTCTCTTTTACACTTACAACCTTGAAACCGATTTGTCACACTTCCAAACAAGTTTATAATTGGTTCATATGACTTTCAAGAACTATGTGATTGATCAAAAACCAACATTCAATCACAATCATAGGTTTACGGTTCTACTTCCATGTGAGTACTATGCGTAGTCTCATTAGCTTCCCAAAGAATCTGTTGACTAGGTACTAGGATCGGTTCCCCACATATACATGGTATCTAACTTATATGTGTTACACATGTCCATAGGATCGGTTTCCCTTTCTGCTATAAACCTTGTTGCACCTCATACAAGGATCGGTTCCCTTTGATGTACTGCACCCCTTACAAGGACCGGTTCCCTTTCCCTTACTAGGATCGGTTCCTTTTCCCTTACAAGGTCAGACATACATAATCCGATCATACCACAGGTGATTACTTAAGATTGGTTTTACTAATAAAAGTTATACCAATACATAAGTTAGGCCATTGTGAATAGTTCTACCAAGAACACAACAAGTTGTGAGCGGTTATACTCTATCACACGTATTGGTTGTTCATAAGATATGCAATGAATAACAAAACCAATAACACCTGGAAATTTCCTTTTCGGTTCACAAACAAGTTTATGAACTTACTTCCTTAGAACACATTTAAACATTGTTCCTTAGGATGGAATCCTCACCTCATACCCATGCATAATCACAATAGCATTCAAATGATTATGACGATGTCTTATCTACAAAGTTTAATGGTTAATCAATAAACCTCATATTGTATTCCTTAATACTATGTCTATTTAGAGTTCAAATATGCTTCGCAGTAATGTTTTCAATATGCATGACTTAAAAGATACATTAGGGAATGAAACAGTTCAAGTCAAATATCACTAACCTCAAGTGGAAGGATGACTGTTGTTGTAGCTCCTTGCTTCTTCACATCTTCAAGACTTTGCAATACTTGTAATGTCTCATATCCTAATAATTTCAAGCTAACCTATACGAAGTTCACTCTAGTACATAATCAAGCGACTCTTAACATGAGTTTTGATTCACTAAAATATGACAACCAAACTTGACATACCAACGCTTGGTGGGTTCAACCGAGCGATGCTCTAACAGATTTCTCTATGCAAAACAACAAAACATGCATGGGATCTTCTGAAAGATCAGTTCGAAGGAACAAATAAAACAATCATGGTAAAGTTGCAAACTCTTCGTCGTCAATTCGAAACTTTCTCAATAGGAAATTCCGATTCATTTCAAGTTTTTCTTGATAATGTTATCAAGACTGTTAATGCAATGAGGGCTTATGGTGAAGTAATTTCTGATCAAAAGATCGTGGAAAAGGTATTATGTTCTCTTCCTCATAAATATGATCATGTTGTTGCTGCTATTGAAGAATCAAAAGATTTATCAAAATATAGTTTTAATGATCTTATGGGTTCTCTTCTAGCACATGAACAAAGATTAAACAGGTTGGAAGATGGAGAATTTGAAGAAAAAACACTTTGGTCAAAGAAAGGTGGAAATCAGTCTTGCTCAATTTGTAAGAGAAATAATCATTCCACTGAAGAATGTTATTTCAAAGATAATAAGAAAAAGTCAGTACAATGTTACAACTGCAAGAGATTTGGCCATATTGAGAAATACTGCCGTGACAAGTCAAAAGAGGAGCGTGCACAATTTTGTGTGGATACAAAAGATGATAAGCTATTTTTGTTGTAGAAACATAATATGATGATGATGATGATGATGATGGTATGATGTAATGATGAATGATGATGGTGTTATCGATGATGAAAGAAGATTTCATGGTTGACACATTCAGGGAGGGTGTTGGAATTTGAATGTGTCATCAAGTTCAGATAAGTTGGCGAATATTTTGTTAGTCGTTTGGTTGATTTGTTCTTTAGATTTAGGCGGAATTAGTCATATTATTTAGGAATTATTTTGATGTGTTTTTGATTTAGTATTTCGAACGTGGGAAGTGGATCACTGGATCCTACAATGTAGGAATTATGTTAGTCGTGTGTGCTTGTAATGCCTATTTAAGGATTTTATTAATGAATGAAAACCTTACCGAGTTTAGCAACAAAATATCTTCTTATATCTTCTATTTAGTTTCCATATATATATATCTGTTGCAAAATCTACATATGCTCCCTGCTAATATTGCTTCAAATATTGCTAACAGTTGATGTGGTTGCAGAACTCCCTTCCCATCGCTTTCAATCCTACACATCATACACCCAAAAATACAGTAAAACTGAAACACTAAATTTTAAATTATACTAAATTAAAATCAATATATTTGACTAAAAATCAATCATTGAAGATACATAAATGTTGTTACGATTGAATTGGGGGTCCAAAGATTTTTTCCCTAAAAATACAATTAAGTAATACAAACTAAAAATCAAAATATTAGATTCAATATCAATCACAGTTAATAAATGATAATATGTTTCTTACGATTGAATTGGGGGTTTAGTTTTACTTATTGTGGGAATGATGGCTCAAGTGGCAATGGTGTAGGATAATAAACCAGAAGGAAGAGAGAAGATGGGTCCCTGAAATGTATATGGAACTTCTTATATATTTAATATTGAGCCATTAAAGTGACTTTATTTACAATACGCCCCTAAATATCTTGATAATATATCCTTTTTTCTTTTTTATTCACGATTTAGTCCTTGGTTTTGGCTTTTAACACAAAACCACCCTAAACGGAAAACTAATTTTGCTGCCCCTTACTCGCTGCTGCCCCTAAGTCAACCTTCGTTGACCTTCTCTCAGGGCCGACCCTGTCACAGATTTGGGGTACTTGAACATTTTGATCATAAGGTATATTTTGAATCAAGGGCTTCTTGAATCGCGTAGAGAATTTTGGGTCGTGGTCACAGATTGTAGGTCATGGTGCAAGTTTTATGTCGTTAGGTATATACTTTGTGGTTAATAAAATTGAATTTAATTAGTTAATATAGGATTTAATTATTTCAATACGTGTATCAGACATCGGTTATCAGATTAAAACTACTTCCTTAAAATTCAAAACTTCCATTTACAACCAATGGATCTTAGCGGAAATAATCTGATAGTCATTTAAAATATCATTATTACATAGAAATACCATCCATATTGTCTTTAAAACATCAACACATCAAAAACAAAAAGAACTTTCAAATAGCCGTTTATAGTACTATTCTTATTCTTAGAGCTCCGCTCGTTTAAACCCACCAAACGTTGGTATTTCAAGTTTGGTTGTCAAGTTTAATTCCAAAACTCGAGTCGCTTGATTAGGTTACTATAGAGTCAACTTCGTTATTATAGACTAGGAACATAGAAATGTTTACACTTTCTCTGGTTACCCACGAAGATTTGAAGACGTATCGAAGATAGCGAAGATAGCATCCTTTCGTTTGAGGTTAGTAATTACAGACTTAACTTGTTCCGTTTCTAACTTTTGTTCCTCCAAGTCTATATTAATTGTAAACATAACATACGAATTGAGGTTTGTTTACAATGACTTTAGTTTTGGTGACTTGGTTATTATAACATGATCAAAGTATCAATGTGGAATTATATACTGGTTGGTTTTACAACTTGAGTATATCGAGTTATGAAGTATAGTTTATCGACACTGCACTTATTGGTAATTCGTTGTTTAGTGTGATGAACTTTCAGATGAATAAAAACCTTGGAATTATGTTTGAAAGAAATTTCAAAAACATAGTTTAAAGAAGTAGACTTGCGAAACTTGTTCTGTAGTAAAAAATGGTTTTATGACTGATCCCAGGACCGATCCTGGAAATGCTTAACCTGTTTTACATTTTCGAAATATTTGTTATCTTCGGTTTTCTGCAAACATCGAGATGAAACATCGAGTTAAACTTGGAATGTTCATAAGTGTCGACATAGTGATTTGAAAATTTGCTATAAACTCTAATATATTATTGCTCAAGTATATTTCTTTGATACTTAAGGCAAGATCCTGAAATCGGATTTTGCAATATCTTTTAGATACAAAAAAATATGTGATTGCCATATCCTTGAGGATTTCCGTATCTTTGATTACAATTTTTGTAAAGTACATGAATGTGTGGTAGCTAATATTAGTTGTCAGCTATGAGCGACATCGATTTAACAGTTGGAACACAGTTGGTATTTCAAATTCGGAAATAAACCTATACTGGACTTAAGGATTTTCAAAACTAGTAATATCTTGTGTGAAAATGCGGGGGTACCAAAATACACCACCAACTTTTATGCAGGCAACATGTGTGGACAAAACCTTAATACAATTTCTAGAGTAACAACTTAATGAAACTCAGTCGTAAATTATAAGAAAAGTTTATATCTGTTTCTCTCATAATCAATATGTAAACGGAAACAAGTACGTGAACTTGATTATACCGTGAGAGCACTTGAACAATTCTAAGGATCAATACCCAAGATCAATCAAGTCGTAACTAACAATTAAAGATGGACTTATCTACTTTGATTAATTTACGTACAACCTGTGATATTTCAATTATATAAATAAATAATATAATGCGGAAAAGAAATAGCACAGACACCAGAATTTTTTTAACGAGGAAATCGCAAGTGCAGAAAAACCCTGAGACCTTGTCCAGACTTGAACACCAAACTGTATTAAGCTGCTACCGACAGTAGCCTAATATCAATCTTGGACTAGTTGAGACCGAATCCACCGTTACAGTAATTCAGTTACAGTCGCGCTCCTTACACCTCTTGAATCTCATAAGACTCTGCGCAATTTATTCCCTTATCTGAGTTCCTTTATAGCGTAAGAGTTTCTTCAACCTAAGTGAAGACTTTAAACCAATCTGCCTCCCACAGAAAAGCCTATATGTGATTTCCGTTTTGATCGTTAGCTCAAGGTGAGATAGGGAATCGTTTGCAGTATCCGGTACTTATGACTCCCGAAGAGCATCCTAGATTATTATTCACCTCACAAGTAAAACCTACTTCGATTTTAATGAAGAATCATTATAGTGGAATATACTTGTGGAATCACAAAGACTGAGACGAAGAACTTTGTGATTTCTATCTATCTTTCCTGATCGGAGTGAGACTTAACAATCACTATCAAGATCAGGATACACAAACTATCAAGATAAAGATAGTCAGACCCGACATCACGAATCCCTAAGCGAAATCTTTTTAGTCGCTAAACCCTATAAGGGTTTTAAGTAGAGGACGACTCTAGTTTACAACTAGGTCAGACAAGAAGAATGTCAAAGATTCAAATTCCTAGTTTCCTGAGGTTCTCCTTATATATAGACTTTCAAGATCGAAGGTTGCTTAAGATTTAAGCCAAGGTAACTTTGGAATCAAGAAATCAATATCCACCGTTAGATGAATCTTCGACCTGGGAAAAAACACTCAATAGAATATACACTTTGGTTAGGAAGAACCGTGTATAATGACTTGTTTAAGTATGGCTAGCTGAAACTAGCCAGACGAACCATAAGCTTAACCATTTTCATTTAACACTTTAGACTTTAATTTTGAGTCACAACCATAAGTTATAATGTGATTAAATATGTATAGAGGTGTTTTTTTAAAGAGTTATTAGAATGATGATGATCTCATATAAATAATTCTGATGCATCTGAAAATATTCGACTGGGTAAGTATGCATACCTGTATGTATACTTACTTCTAGTTCGTGAGTCAGTTCTGTCATAGTACGTGTACCGGGTGTGTATACCCTTAAGACAAAAACAATACAACAACTTTTGGTATCTGTACTGGTATGTGTACCCTCTTGAGTTCACGAGTCAACAAAACCTTTTGGTATCCATACGAGTATGAGTTCACGAGTATGTATACCGTGTCTCATGAACTATAACAATTACACCGGTATGTGTATTGTCCTGTATCCAAATTTTCAAATCTATAATAATAGATTTGAAACATTCCCAAATAACATCAATGACACATCATTCTTCCATGCTATTTTCAAATGATTAACTTGAATCATGATTTAGGTCATAAATAATGAATTATTCTTAACCAAATTCATCAAGTATTGAACAAATGTTCTTAAGCATAGTCATTCATATTTTGAGAATAAGTACCAAGATTAACTTGACTCGAAATCTGTTGTGCAATACTTTAAAGTCTACTTATTCATGCGACTTAGTCTCATAGATAGAAAGGTGAAAACTTGAGTAATAGGTTGGTTCAGTCTTCACATACCTTTTGTTGATGAAGTTTTCCAAATATCTTCAGTTGATCTTCGCCTTCAAATAGTAGAACGCAGTGATGTATGATACTCAGCTACACACTTCTAATCTTAATCTGAGACTTGACTAAATGTAGACTAGAAATCAAGATATACTTTTGATCAACTAAATTTGACAACAAGCCTTAGATAACAACACTTATGAATTCGACTGAGAAATGCTCTAACATCTTGTCTTCCAATCAGACCTTGGTCATAACACTATAAATATTGGATCTTGCATTCTTACAAACTCATCCCTTGATATACAACTTAAGTAATTGTGTGGGAAAAAAACTTGTTAAGAGATGCGAGTAACCTAATTAGGTAAAATATCTTTCTTTACCTTCGTTTAAAGACTTTTTAGGGATCAAAAAGATTTTAGTAGTATCATTGGTGGGAAACTTGTGACTACTATTTTTCCCATAGTCTACGTAATGTAAACAGCTCAGAGAATCCGATACTAAGTAGTAAAGATGTCTAAGTTGAACTGACGTAGTTAAGTAATAAGAGGTACTCAAGATAAAGATAATAATAACGAACAATACTGAGTTAATATAAGTGCCACTAAGTTATCAAGAGACACAAGTGTTTACGTGGTTCGACTTTTGTCTACGTCCATGGGGTAATGAGTGTTTGTTTGTATTAAGTAGTTGTTGTTACAAAGATCTTAAATGCTTCCCAAAGTAATAGAGAGAACTCAAGCTATGGTAAGTACTTAAGTTCTAAACATTAAAGAGGTATAAGCTTAAGACTAGATCTTCTCTCTTTCCGGTATTGAATACCTTCATTTGTTGGTGGAGTTTGGTATTTATAGCCCCTTCTGCTCTAGAAACATCTTCTCCATCTTTGGGTCCATCGTATCCTGATGTATCTTCCGTACAAATGGTATCTTCGTTGGCCGCATGTTTTCTCCAGACGAACTCTACCACCTCAGCTGCCTCCAAATATCCAACCCTAGTTCTGCAGTGAAATAATAGTTTTTCCCGCTTTTTTTTTTCAGATTTGAATTTGGGAAGAAAGTGACTTCCCCCTTATCCGTGGCTGGTCTCCCTTTAGCAAATGGGATGCAAATAATAAATTCTTGGGTGTAAATAGTAATTTTCCTAGTGCCTTTATCAACTCCTCTGGGTGCCTTTAGCGCATATCTGGGGTGCCTTTAAAATTTTTCTCTGGAGGTCCAAATGCCACTTTTCGAGCTAATTTCTCCGCACAAGCGTATTTCTCCAAAAATACTTACAAAAGACATAAAAAGCCATAATAAATACAAAATCGAGTACTAACAATACATACAATTGAGATCATATTAGACACATAAATGTGTTTATCACTTTTTCTTAGGCAACCTTTATGGACTAAACTCATATACAATTCCGAGAGTTCAACTTAATGAATCTCAATAAGGAATTATATGAAAAGCTTATATCTTTTCTCTCACAATCAGGATATTAACAAAGACAAGTCTGTGAACCTGATTATTCCGTGCGAGTACTTGGAAGATACTAAGATCAATGTCTAAGAATCAATCAAGTCGTATCCAGCAATTGCTACGGAGTTATCTACTTGAAGTGATTTTAACGTACAACCTTTGATATTTTCATTATAAAGATAAAAAATATAATGCAGAAAAGAAAAAACACAGACACCAAAAAATTTGTTAACAAGGAAACCGTAAATGCAGAAAAACCACGGGACCTAAACCAGATTTGAACACCAAACTGTATGAAGCCGCTACAGACTCTAGCCTATTATTAGAACTTCGGACTGGAATGTAGTTGACACCAAATCTACTATCACATCGATTCAATTACAGTCGCGCGCCTCTTGAATTTAAGAAGGACTCTGCGCAATTGATTCCCTTAGCTGACGTCCTTTACAGCCTAAGAGTTGCTTCAACTCAATTGAAGACTTTAAACCAATCTGCCTCCCACAGATAATCCTATATGTGACTTCCGTTCTGATCAAAGATCAAGGTGAGGTAGGAAAACGATTGCAATAGACAAAGTCTAGGAAACCTCATAATCCAATCTAATGACTCCCAACGAGCAGCCTAGATTATTATCACCTCACAAGTAGATAATCATAAAGTCTGAGACGAAGAAACTTTGTGATTTCTATCTATCTTGTTTGTTGGAGAAAATCTCAACAATCAAAAAAAGATTAGCATACATGAAATATGAAGATAAAGATAGTTGGATTTGGCTTCACGAATCCCTAGTTGAAGTCTTTTTAGTCGTTAAACCTAAAAAGGTTTAAAGGAGAGGACAATACTAGTTTGCAACTAGGACACACAAGAATAGTGTCAGGGATTCAAAAATTCCAGTTTATTGAGGTTCTCCGCATATAAACTTTCAAGATCAAGGTTGCTTTGGATTTAAGCTAAGGTAGCTTTGGAATCAAGCAATCAATAATCATCGTTAGATGAAAAATTTGACTTGAGATTAACATAGCAGAATATACACTCCAGTTAGGATGAACCATAACTGAACCATGTACAATGACATGTTCGTGAAGGTTAGCCTAAACTAGCCAATCGAACGATAAGCTTAACCATTTTCATATAACACTTCAATACTTTTATCTTGAGTTACAAATGTCTATATAGTATTTTTAGAGAGTTGACCAAATGCCGATTATCTCATAGAAATAATTTTGATGCGTCTGAAAATATTCGACAGGGTAAATACGTGTACCTGCTACGTCTAATGTACATGTTCATGAGTATTTCTGTCATGGTGCATGTACTGGGTATGTATACCCTCAAGAAAAAAACGGGTTCAGGAACTCAAATATATTTTGCGGTTTGCATATTGGGTATCCATACCTTTTCAGTTTTGAACAGAACAAATCTTTTCCAGTTTGCATACTAGGTATGCGTACCTTGCTGGTTCACGAGTCAACAGCCTCTAATGGTATGGATACTGCGTATGCGTACCACAAAGTCACTGCCAAACTATAGTACGTCGGTATGTGTACTGGGTACATGTACTGCGGCTCTGGACTTATAATGGTTCTCTCAGTATGCGAACTGGTATTCATATTATTACGTATCCAGATTTACAGTAGTTTTATATCTATATAATAATCGATTTCAAATATTCCCTAATAACATCAGTGACACATATCACTGTTTCAGCCTATTTTCAAATGACTAAATCTTGAATCATAATTATGTTTCAAGCAATAAATTATTCTTAACCAAATTCGTCAAGTATGAACAAATGTTCATTAAGCTTAGCATATTTCGAGAGCGATTAATCAAGATAAACTTGACTTGAAATTTCTTTTATGCATGCAATGTCTAATTTAGTCATGCGAAAATGTCTCATGGATAGAAAGGTTAAAAATTGAGAAATAGGTGGTTCAGTCTTCACTTACCTTTTGCTGATGAAGTTCTCCAAAAGTTTCGGGTTGATCATCGCCTTCAAATAGTAAAACATAGTGATGTCTGATACTCAACTATACACTTTTATCTTAATCCGAGACTGACCAAATGTAGACTAGAAATCAAGATATAGTTTTGATCAACTAAATTTGACAACAAGATTGAGATAGAAACACTTATGAGTTCGACCGAGCAATGCTCCAACAATCTACCTTTTTTGTCAATTTTAGTGAAAAACTATCAATACACATGGATTAAAAAATGAAGCTTCAAAACTCCAGAATCCATCATGCTTGATTTCCTTGGTTCCTCAACTCCTTGAATTCTTCGTTACTTCAATGGATTCAAATAAAAGATATTTCAATACTTAAAAGAAACACATATCAACTTTAATTTTGATGATATTACAAAGTATGAAATATTTAGTGTCTCGTCAAGGAGATTTAAGATACAAGCATCCCCTGTAAATTCCATATCCACTCTCCCCACAAAGATATAACAATTAAGCACAAGTTCAATTAAGAACTCTCCCCCATTTGATGTTATTCCCAAGAGAACGACATAAGTGACCTTACTTTAATAAAAAAACAAATCACATGGACTTATATCTTATAAATCGACATAAATTAATCTAAACGCCAGTTACGAACAAAGCGAAAATTTTAATCGATATGACTCAACATAAGAAAATCTTACGGAGTGGATAATGCAGTAATAATATAAGAGTGTGACCCCGAGATCAAAACTGCGAAAAATTCTCATAAATCTAAAAACGTATAAGATAAAAATCGTTGGAAATAGCCTGTGTAATCACAATATTCGCGATACCAAACCCCAGTTATTCTTCTTGAACACAAGAGTAAATTCTCATAAAAAGGTTTTCTAGTAATAAAAAGGAAAAAAAAAGTAAAGGAAAAACTATAACTCATCTATTTCTTCATACCTCTCTATGACTCCACCATAAAACGTATCATCGATGTCCTTAATTCGCTGAACTGTTGAGAGACCATGCTCGTGGGTTAAGACACCAACCTTGCGATTGAAAATGAGAGCAAACTGTATAGCTTTTGTGCACTCAGAAATCAACTTCTTTTGGTTCCGTATCAAGACTTTTTGCTTTTCAAGGATTTTGGTTTGACCATCAATAAGATGATTTAATTTCAATTGTAGATTTGCAATCTCAACCTTTGAGTCATTCTGAGAACTAGTTAGATCCTTGATGGACTCAGCAATCCAAGAGTTTTGTTCTTTTCTCACAACCATCTTTTTCAAAAGCAACCCTTGAAACACACTTCTTTCTTCGTTGACATCTTCACCATCAAGATCAATACTTTCACGAAGTTTTTTTATTTTAGATTTCCATTTTTCCAGAAGAAGAAAAAATAGAATGCAACTATTTGTTTGGTCAACACAAGGGTTTTTCGAATGAATAGGAATATGTTGTTTTTATTTATAGATGACTCTCTCTCTGTTAACCCTAGATAGGCATGTGAACTAGTACACAAACCAGAGTGCGTGTGCCGAGTTCAAGTACTAAGGAATAAAGAGTTTTCAACACATGATTTTTACTTAAATAGCATTTGAAATCTCTTAAGTGTCAATAATTAATTCTTATCTCAATAAACAATGATTTCAGAGGGATTCATCTTTAGAGCACATGAACCATCAACAATTAATTTCCCATAGGGTAAAGACAAAAGATTAATAAAATATTAAGGAGCTAGGCTCAACTAAATTATTATATGTTACTTTTGTAGAAACATATGTAACTAACTATATAAGACTTGAGCAACCTCGTCATTCATACCAATATTAATACAAGTATAGTCCTTGTAACTCTAAAGTTAGTTTCAAGGACTAAAGATATACCGTTAGGTAACGAAGTGAGACACAGTCTCACTAGATTATCACAAAGTGATGCATTGAGGTTTTTAATGTGATTATTTCTTCTTTTTCTCTCCTTTCTTCTAGTTCGTTTCCTCATAGAAGATTCTGATCTTATTTCGTTTATTGAAAGGAGATTTGATGAGATCTCTTATTTCCTGATCTGATCAAAGACACTTGAACGCTCCTTACATGAAAAGTTTTTCAAGGAAGAAAGTCTAGGACCTCTTGAAATTCGTTTCAAAGAATTGGAGTCACTAGGAACCCAAATCTTAGACGTGGAACTTCTGGGTATACCCTCTTTATCAGTAGAAAGTCTGATAATTGGAGCGTTGTAGGGGTCTACAGAGTGAAAATATTTGGAATTCTGTAAATTTCGAGAGGGTTTCTTCTCATACGCCTTCAGTTCTTCTATGGAGTTAATATTTTTTGAAGTTGCTGACAAATTTTTGCTTCTTCAATCGCAAAGGTAAGCAACTTTGTAAGTTATGTAATCTATTTCTTCCTACTAAAGCACTTCAATGCAGGATGCACTTTTTAACGCAGTGTGAAAAAAACACGTGGACTATCATAAAACATTACCAGTTCATGATCTCTACTCGGAGTACTCTTCGTTACTGGTCTTTTATGAAATCATTTCTTCTCAGCTTCCTTTTCTAAGATCGAATTCTCAAATTAGGAAATACCTTTAAAGATTCAAAGACAACATCTGGTTTTGAGAATTTTTTACTCATAAAAGTAGTTTTATTCTTTTTAAAGAATTCAAGTTGTTCTAGAGCTAAAGGTAGATCATAATCGACTTTTTCTTTTTTAACACGGAGTTCATTCATCTCTGAGGAGTGAGTCCCTATTAGATATTTCTCTCGTATCACATATTTTTAATAATATCTTAAAGACTACTAACGTTTTCTTGTATATGTTAGTTTCTTGAATGAGTCTTTTGATATCGTCAGTGAAAGAAATTGGTCATGTCAAACAAATCACGCTTTTTATCTATAGACTGTTGAAGTTTATCAGTATACCGAGTCTTTTCTTTTTCAAGATTTCTGATTCTAGAAACTTGAAAGTCAATAATCTTAGCGCATTTTTTAAACTTTTGGTAAGATCCAACTCGGATTTTGACATGGAACCATTTATGTGTTTGGGCGTTGTATCATCAGGACCTGACAACATAAGTTTTCACCTCTGGATTTGGAAGAATCAACCAAGGAGTTATCTTTTGAGGTGAGTCCCAAATACTTGGCATAATCAAAATAACTTGAAGGCATGTTAGTACGTGAATACAGATTCCTTTAGAGTTTCAAACACAAACTTACTAGGTCTTCCGCGTGTTTTCCTGCTCTGATTCCAATTGAAAATGCGGGGGTACCAAAATACACCACCAACTTTTTCTTAGGCAACCTGTATATACTAAACTCAAATACAATTCTGAGAGTTCAACTTAATGAATCTCAATCAGGAATTATATTAAAAATTTATATCTCTTTCTCTCACAATGAATAAGGATTTTTTTGTCTCAACTATACGAAGTTTGGCTTGTTCTTTGTATATCGACTTAATTATGAGAGTATTCATAACTGGACTAGGTCCCGAGATTTTTCTGCATTTGCGGTTTCCTCGTTTAAAAAATATTGCCGTATCATTTACTTTACTTCTGCATTATAATTGTCTTATTATAATAAAGTAAATAACACTTGTACGTTAATTCCAACACACTTGATTGTGATTCTATAGTATATCGGCTTCATACCATTAGTATTATTAAGTGTATACCTTGTTTTAGTATTGTCTCAACTTTTCCCATAGATGATCACACTTGGTATTGGACTTACAGGTTGAAACGAAAAGGTTGTGGTGCACTTGTGTACCCTCGTCATTTCATAGAATTTCTCTTAATGATTCATATAACTTAGTTTAAATAAGAAAAGTATGGCAGGATACTTTGAAATAGGAGATCACCTATATGAGTGAGAAGTGGGATCGCATTTATAATGACTATAAGTCTATGTTTCTCTAGAGGACTCATAGTATACGGAGAACGTTCATGACCGAAATGAACATAAACGAGAACCAATCATGTAAGGTAATAAGACGTGTGATATCTACTTCATATATTTACATCATAAAGTTAGGTAGTTCAAGACATCATGTTCACTGAAAAACTAGCAAACCCGGTAGGTATTCACTACGGAAGATTCAAATCCAAAAGCTATATATCCCGATATAGTGATGTTACGCGTACAAACACTTTTTAGTGTCCGCATTAAACTTGCATGAATTTCTATTTAATGTGGGGGATTGTTGGAATTTTTGAATAAATATATGATTTAGTTATTTGAAATTCAAATTGAAACAATATATGTGAACGGATGTGTCCACTCACTTAAAACCTTTCAATATGAAGTGTCTTATCCTAAGGGACGTGACTCAGCATGAAAGGGTGTAACTCTCCACGAAAGGACTTCTCCAAGGATCTCCTTGAATCTTTATAAACCCCGCTCATTTTCAATGCATAAAAATAGTTTCTGTTAGAGCATTGCTCGGTTGAACCCACCAAGCGTTGGTATGTTAAGTTTGTTTGTCATATTTTAGCGAACCAAAACTCATGTTAAGAGTCGCTTGATTATGTACTAGAGTTATACTTCGTATATGTTAGCTTGAAAGCTTTAGGATATGAGACATTATAAGTATTGTGAATTCTTGAAGATGTGAAGAAGCGAGGAGCTACAACAACAATCATCCTTCCACTTGAGGTTAGTAATATTTGACTTGAACTGTTTCATTCCCTAACGTATCTTTCAAGTCGTACATATTAAAAACATAACTGCGAAGCATGTTTGAACTCTAAATAGACATAGTATTAAGGAATACAATACGAGGTTTATTGATTAATCATTAAACTTTGTAGATAAGACATCGTCATAATCATTTGAATGCTATTATTATTATGCATGGGTATGAGGTGAGGATTTCATCCTAAGGAACAATGTTTACATGTTTTCTAAGGAAGCAAGTTCATAAACTTGTTTGTGAAACGAAAAGGAAATTTCCAGGTGTTATTGGTTTTGTTATTCATTGCTTATCTTATGAACAATCAATATGTGTGACAAAGTAGAACCGCTCACAACTTGTTGTGTTCTTGGTAAAACTGTTCAAAAAGTCCTGACTTTTGTATGGGTAGAACTTTTATTAGTAAAACCAATCTTAAGTAATCACCTTGGTATGATCGGATGCAACTGCCAAATGGAAGAGGGGAACCGATACTTGTAAGGGGTGAAGGGAACCGATCCTGGTAAGGGGTGTAAGGGGAACCGATCCTTGTAAGGGGTTAAGGGAACCGATCCTAGTAAGGGGTGTAAGGGGAACCGATCTTTGTAAGGGGTGAAGGGAACCGATCCTAGTAAAGGGTGCAGTGCAAGAGGGAACCGGTCCTTGTATGGGGTGCAACACATTTACAGCAGAAAGGGGAACCGATCCTTGAAGGGGTGCAACACATATAAGTTAGATACCATATATATGTGGGGAACCGATCCTAGTACCTAGTCAACCATATCTTTGGTAATCTAGTGTGACTATGCGTAGTACTCACATAGAGGTAGAACCGAAACTTGTTTTGGTAGAATCGCAAACCCATGATTGTGATTGAATGCTAGTTTGATCAATCACATAGTTCTTGAAAGTCAGACGAACCAATTCTAAACTTGTTTGGAAGTGTGGCAAATCGGTTTCAAGATTGTAAGTGTGAAAGAGAACTTACAAAGTAAAGATGTCGACAAACTTTGAACACGTGCTGAATGTTTATTTCTATAATTGTTCAAAGATATTCCTTAAAGGCTAAATGAAGAGAATCCCAGAATCGAAACATAAGTAAGTTAAGAATCTTTTAATTAAGGTTATTAATTTATCTTGGATGGAAAGTATTGAGAATTAGTAATGTGCATTTACTAATTATATTTTCCAAGAGATTTCGATTATATTTTTGGATAGAGCATTTCCAGGAATTATGAAAATCGAATCTGTACATTTATGAATATATTGAGAATATTTTCGGTTTTGGAAATTCCTTGGTGTCCAAACTTCCTTGTCTATAAATACACGAAGTTTGCCTTTCTAGCAAACTAATCCTTCGCAACAATTTGACTTCCTCTTTTGTCAATGTTACTGGTGTAGCCGCCTATCGGAGAGGAGAGTAATCTAATTAGGTGAAATCTCTTACGACCGCTCGTTTTAAAGTATTCTTTGGGATTGAGAAGCTCTAGCGCGACCCGTTAGTGGGAAACTAGATAATTGCGGTTTATCTTTGTTTTCGATTGATTTGATTGACTAACGGAGGTTGAAATCTGATTGCACCTAGTTTGTTTATTCTTGAGAATCTTCTCTTCTGATATAAGATTCACTCAAACTAGTTCATAGTTTCGACAGGGATCTTTAGACTGTTGTTAGATCTAAAGACGATCTTGTTATAATCCATTGTTAACAGACTCCGTTCTGTGTGTGATTGATCACAAGAGATTCAAGTGATTGTATGCAGGTTTTTATTGAAGATTAAAGAAGATTTGAAGACAAAGAAGATATTGAAGATCTGACTTGGGTTTATAATCTTTGGTGTGCACAATACTTGTTTAGGAAAAGAGGATCCAATTAATAATCGGTTTATCCTTGTGGTAGATTATATTGATTGATTGAAGTAGATCGACATCAACACGGTTCCTTTGGGATTAAAGGTGTTGTTGGCTTAATCTTAACCAATTACCTTTTGGGGTGATTGAACATAAGATAGATCTAGACCTGACGAAGGAGTTTATGTTAAGATAAACGGAAGAGCCTTTGTCTGACTCATGTCACTTGGTTGAAAAGAGTTAATACCAAACAGATTTATTGTTCCTTTACTGTTTGGATTTAGAACCAAAGGGATTGTTCCAAGTATGTGACTTATTCACAAGTCGGAGACGTGGGAATACAGACGGAACTAGGTATACTATAGAGTTAGGTGCTTGGTCTCAACTATACGAAGTAAGTGTATTTTGTGTAGCGGCTTAATCCTGAGAGTATTCAATTCTGGACAAGGTCCCGGGGTTTTTCTGCATTTGCGGTTTCCTCGTTAACAAAATCTTGCTGTGTCATTTACTTTATATTTCCGCATTATAATTGTTTTTATTATAATTAAAGTAAATCACACAAACGTTAATATCCTATTACTTGATAAGTGAATCCTATTGTGTTTGGTTAAGTCCGAACCTTTTTTTATCAAGTAACACACTTTGTCGTTGTATTGTCTCGATCTCGTATCCATAGACGATCACACATAGTGTGAACCGATTTGGTGTATTGTCTCCATTCCATATCCATAGACAATCACTTTCGGAGAAAGGACTTATAGGTCGGAAAAGTTTTAGCTTGAGGTATATTTGGATACCCTCGCCTTTTCAATTGGTATCAGAGCAGGCAAACACGAAAAGATCTAACAATCTGTGTTTGGTTCGATCCAACCTATAAGAAATGGTCCAAGGCAAAGTTAAGCGAGAGCAAAAACTAAAGAAAGGCCCAATTAACGTGTCACAAGGTTTATGCTCTAAAGGGGAGTGTCTCTCTGTTTCAGATTATTCAAGTGATGATTCCTCTAGCGAGGCATTTCTGAGTTCTATTATTGAGATCTCTGATGAAAGATCGAGTATGAAAACTTTTGAACTAAAAGAATTGGGTAACCAATTTCTTTCTTGCTCAAATGAGCTTCTCTTGACTCTTTAAAGAGAACAAGACTTAGCATTAAAGTTTGAGAAACTTTGTAAAGAGCATGAATTACTAAAAGAAGAATTCACACAACAAGATAGTAACTACAAGAAGGAAATGATTGCTGAACGGCATCATGTAGAAACTTGTGAAAAAAATCTGGAAAGATCTCATGATATTATCAGTCATCTAGAAAGAGAGCTTGATAGCTCTAAAATGATGATGAACTCTCAACAGGAGAAGTTCAAGGAAAAGGAAGAAAAACTTCTCTTAAAGATAAGTTGTTTAGAGGAATCTCTCGATATCTCTCTCAATGAAAACATTTCATCAAAAGAGGAAATATCTATGACAAAGAAAATGAATGAAAGTTCAAACAACCTATCTTCATTATTGGAGTCAGGAAGAAATCATGGAGACACACGCGGCTTAGTATTTGAAGGAAATATTTCTCTAGTCTCTAATAAAGAAACTAAATTTGTCAAATCCACATGCACTCAATCTGAGGAGTCTCTTAAAGATAGTACAGTCTGCAACTGTCCAGAAACTTGCACGGAAGAGCAACCAGTCATTGATCAACCTCCCCAGAAAGGGAGTGATGAAGAAAAAAGGGAATCTGTGCTAAGGAGAGCAAAGAGATATAAAGGGACTTTCAATGGTCTTGCACAAACAGGTAACTACAATCATTACAACTTCCGTAAATACAAGTGTTGTTATTCATATGGTAGTAAAAAACATGTTCTGAAATCTTGCAAGATCCATAAAATGCAAAATGCTCCTAGGTTTGTCTCAAGGGAATTGGGAAAAATGTACCTTGATCCTCGTCTCTTATCAAACAGTGTAAAGAGCTATTATACTGATTTTCGGTTTATCAGAAATATACCAAAATTGTCTAGAAGAAGACATAAAGGAAATGATTTTAAACAGACACGAATTGTCGCTCATTCCTTAAATGAGTAAATCTCTGAACCCTTTCTTGAATATGACAATAAATCATATCTTAGGAAATGGAAGAAGAAAAACAGTCAAAGATAATGCAATGTGTATAAGAACAAAATCCTCCCTACCCGAACACTCTGTGTTATAGGGTTTGTTAAAAATGGGTAATTTTCATTATTTCCTTCTGTGAAATATTTTCGAAAATCTTTACATGCAAGGGTTTCCTTTTTAATAAATAGCAAGATCTTATAAAGACTCTGTCTATGTTCGAAACCTTCATGGTTCTCTAATAATGAATGATTTAAAGAATGATATATCTGAGTTGATATATTCCTGTAGATTTCACGATCTACTGACTAGAAAAATTCATATAATTCTCTTCACGGAGAATAAAAGGTCTTACAGCGAATTTGTGGGAGAATATTGTATCCAAGAAGTGGAAAGTGTATTGGACTCCTCCAACAAAAGGAGATTTGAAATCTGCTCTGAATTATGCTCATATCAAATCATGCCATCTCTTTTTGAAGTAGGGGCTACTATCTTATGTGAAGGAGTTATTGAACTGATTGGACGAAAGGAACTCCTAAAGGAATTATCCTATGTTGCTCGAAAGGAAATTATTTTTTACTGTATCTGTCGGGCATCCTACAGAGATTTTCGTGATCTTCAAATGATCAGTTTCCACTCCAACAATCTTGAAACATTTGAAGAAAATCTTGATGAAATCATGGAAACAGAAGATAACAAGGATGAATAAGCAAAGGGTACTTACTCAAGTTTAATAGATATCAATTTGTGATTTCTTTCATTGATTGTATTGGTCTATTATGAATAAAACTATTATGAATAAAATTATTTATTTTGAGTAATTTTTCTTGTGATAGTTTTTGGTTTACATAGCTTGTGCTTTATTGCTTTTATCTGTTGCTATGTATGAGTATGAGATGTATGTTTTCGGTTTTATTACCTTAATGTTCGATCTCATATGTGTGAACCCTCATGGTTTGGGTGACTTTTTTATTTAGCAGGATTGAGTTCCAACCCAAGTAGGTAGGCTTTATCAAAGGATTATGAGGGGTTCTGATAGAAACAGTATGTGAAAAAGTCACAATATGTTGAATCGGTTTTGGTTTAGCATAAAAGCATATGTGTTTCGACGGTTTTCAACTTTTGCTTGCAATATTTAGAACCGGTTTTCAACCTTTATCTGGTAAAGGTTGAGGGATGTTGTTATTCTCTTTCTTTACGCATAAGGATGACAACGAGAGGAGATATTTCGTTATTGATCCTCCTTGGACGAAGATGCTATCATATTGGAGGAATGGATGCGAAATTGAGGTAACAATCTTGTTAGTTAATTGTTTTCCTGTTTAAGAAAAGCCTGAGTTTATATTATATATATGTATTGCTTTTGCTTAACGAAATTTAGGTGCAATTGATTTTTATTCCATAATATGTGTGTGGATGTGTGTTTCAATTGATTCCTGTTAAGAAAAACTATTATTATCTTACTTTATTGTGTGGTATCAATCGTTTAGGCTTACAAAATTATGGTACAATTGATGTGTGTGTTGATTCAATTGGTTCCAGTTAAGAAAAACTATTGTCATCTTGCTTTGGTATGGTTACAATGGTTTAGGCTTACAAAAGTGAAGTACAATTGATGTGTGTGTAATTCAATTGGTTCCGGTTAAGAAAAACCTTTGGTATTTTGCATTGGTATCGTATCACTGGTTTAGGCTTACAAAATTACGGTGCAATTGCGGTGCTTATAACGTCTTATGTTGATTCAATTGCTTCCGGTTGAGGTAAATAATTTTGCAAGTTGATTTATATTGGTTTGTATGAATTATTTATGGCTTAACGAAATAATGTGTATACGGGATGAGTTGTTTAGTCCAATTCGATTCCGGATAAGAAACTAAGTTAATTTTGATCTTAGTTTGTCTTATCAAAGTGAGGTTTCAGTTATTCAAGTCTAATCGAATGCCTAAACAAAGAAATACTTGTTAACTAACCTAGTATTTGGTTTGTTTGAAATTGAAAGGTCTAAGTATATGGATAATTAGAACCTGATGAGAAAAATGGAGTTTACACTTTATTTTGGTCTTATCGAATTAAGCGGTTTTTCTTGAACAATCGATTTAGCAAAGGAACTAATGTGATTAGTCGTTTTTGGTTTGCTAAACTATATGGGAAAAATTGTTTCGGGCAGTTGTTTCCTTGGTAACACTTCAAAATAAAACTACTTGTAGTTTCGGTTTCGATGATGGTTATCAGAACGTGATGTGTGGAACCCTCGTGCCTAACTCTACAGGTTTGCAAGTCTATTTCTGAGATTTGTAAGATTCTTTTCGTGTTGTCCTTTATTTTTTCGTTTCTTTGTACTTTTTGTGACAAAGAGGGGGATAAATATATGGAGTAAACAGGTGATACTGGCATTGATTTATCTTACTTGGTATATATCAATTGGTATCGCTAGGGAAAAGAACATTGGTGCTTGAATGTTATATCTAACGAAAGAGTGAAAGCACAGACTAAGGGGGAGTAACATGTCATATTGTGGTATAACAAAGCCGTGCGGATTGATTATATACCTATCTTCCTTAGGGGGAGTATTTTGCTTTGTTATTATGATGTCAACATCGACATTTTCAAGGATTGAATTTAAGCAGGTTTACTGTGTTGTTGAATCGTCAATCAAGCGGTGTAATGAATTCTTTTTATTTGTTTATCCATATGATGTAAGAGTTTTGTCACTAAAATTGACAAAGGGGGAGACTGTTAGAGCATTGCTCGGTTGAACCCACTAAGTGTTGGTATGTCAAGTTTTGTTGTCATATTTTAGCGAACCAAAACTCATGTTAAGAGTCGCTTGATTATGTACTAGAGTTATTACTCCGTATAGCTTAGCTTGAAAGCTTTAGGATATGAGACATTACAAGTATTGCGAAGTTTTGAAGATGTGAAGAAGCGAGGATCTACAACAACAATCATCCTTCTACTTGAGGTTAATGATATTTGACTTGAACTGTTTCATTCCCTATCGTATCTTTCAAGTCGTGCATATTGAAAACATAACTGCGAAGCAAGTAATACGAGGTTTATTGCTTAACCATTAAACTTTGTAGATAAGACATCGCCATAATCATTTGAATGCTATTGTGATTATGTATGGGTATAAGGTGAGGATTTCATCCTAGGGAACAATGTTTACATGTGTTCTAAGGAAGTTAGTTCATAAACTTGTTTTGTGAACCGAAAAGGAAATTTCCAGGAGTTATTGGTTTTGTTATTCATTGCTTATTTTATGAACAATCAATATGTGTGATAAAGTAGAACCGCTCACAACTTGTTGTGTTCTTGGTAAAACTGTTCACAAAGTCCTGACTTTTGTATTGGTAGAACTTTTATTAGTAAAACCAATCTTAAGTAATCACCTTGGTATGATCGGATGCAACTCTAAATGGAAGAGGGGAACCGATCCTTGTAAGGGTTGAAGGGAACCGATACTAGTAAGGGGTGTAAGGGGAACCGATCCTTGTAAGGGGAGAAGGGAACCGATCCTATTAAGGAGTGCAGTGCAAGAGGGAACCGATCCTTGTATGGGGTGCAACACATTTACTGTAGAAAGGGGAACCGATCCTGTGAAGGGGTGCAACACATATAAGTTAGATACCATATATATGTGGGGAACCGATCCTAGTACCTAGTCAACCATATCTTTGGTAAGCTAGTGTGACTATGCGTAGTACTCACATGGAGGTAGAACCGAAACTTGTTTTGGTAGAACCGCAAACCCATGATTGTGATTGAATGTTGGTTTGATCAATCACATAGTTCTTGAAAGTCAGATGAACCAATTCTAAACTTGTTTGGAAGTGTGGCAAATCGGTTTCAAGATTGTAAGTGTGAAAGAGAACTTACAAAGTAAAGATGTCGACAAACTTTGAACACGTGCTGAATGTTTATTTCTATAATTGTTCAAAGATATTCCTTAAAGGCTAAATGGAAGAGAATTCCAGAATTGAAACATAAGTAAGTTAAGAATCTTTTAATTAAGGTTATTAATTTATCTTGGATGGAAAGTATTGAGAATCAGTAATGTGCATTTACTAATTAGATTTTCCAAGAGATTTCGATTATATTTTTGGACAGAGCATTTACAGGAATTATGAAAACCAAATCTGTGCATTTATGAATATCTTGAGAATATTTTCGGTTTTGGAAATTCCTTGGTGTCCAAACTTCCTTGTCTATAAATACACGAAGTTTGCCTTTCTAGCAAACTAATCCTTCGTAACAATTTGACTTCCTCTTTTGTCATTGTTACTGGTGTAGCCGCCTATTGGAGAGGAGAGTAATCTAATTAGGTGAAATCTCTTACGACCGCTCGTTTTAAAGTCTTCTTTGGGATTGAGAAGCTCTAGCGCGACCCGTTGGTGAGAAACTAGATAATTGCGGTATAATTGCGGTTTATCTTTGTTTCCGATTGATTTGATTGACTAACGGAGGTTGAAATCTGATTAAACCTAGTTTGTTTATTCTTGAGAATCTTCTCTTCTGATATAAGATTCACTCAAACTAGTTCAGAGTTTCGACAGGGATCTTTAGACTGTTATTAGATCTAAAGACGATCTTGTGATAATCCATTGTTAACAGACTCCGTTCTGTGCATGATTGATCATAAGAGATTCAAGTGATTGTGTGCAGGTTTTTATTGAAGATTAAAGAAGATTTGAAGACAAAGAAGATACTGAAGATCTGACTTGGGTTTATAATCTTTGGTGTGCACAATACTTGTTTGGGAAAAGAGGATCCAATTAATAATCGGTTTATCCTTGTGGTAGATTATATTGATTGATTGAAGTACATCGGCATCAACACGGTTCCTTTGGGATTAAAGGTTTTTTTGGATTAATCTTAACCAATTACCTTTTGAGGTGATTGAACATAAGATAGATCTAGACCCGACGAAGGAGTTTATGTTAAGATAAATGGAATAACCTTTGTATGACTCATATCACTTGGTTGAAAAGAGTTAATACCAAACAGATTTATTGTTCCTTTACTGTTTGGAACTATAACCAAAGGGATTGTTCCAAGTACTTGACTTATTCACAAGTCGGAGGCGTGGGAATACAGACGGAACTAGGTATATGATGAGTGCCAAATAATGTATATATTTATCCCTTTTTGTTGGCATTTAACTCATCTTTTGCGCATTAATTCTACATTTTATCCCATATTCTGCATTTTCATTGTTTTCAAGAATAAATATTTTTCTTAACTAATTTTGCATTTTTAGGTAATAAATAAAGTCTGGATGATTTGCGGAGCAGAAAAGTAGTGAAAAGCCGGGAGGAATTACGCAAGGAAGCCGTGAAGAATGATGTGCGGAAGACCAAAAAGCTAGGAATGGGCTCAAGAAGGAAGAATTGTTCTTAAAGAAGATATGGGCTTGGCATACCCAAGGCCCAAAACCCTTACCCAAACCCATTTTCTATATCCATAACCGCCTCCATTCTCAGCCGTTAGATGGGACTACATCGAAATCCTACGGTCTCTCCTTCGTAGAGCATCAAAATCTGAAGTCTCTGACAAACACCACAGCGCCTAAATTCCAAGCCTTCAGATTAGATTGTAGTTGAATCCAACGATCGCTTCTATGCCTGTGCATCAAAACTAGATACTCCCGATCTACACTACAGTACCTAACATCATCTAACACCGTTGACTTCGTTGTGTTTCAAAATCCAACGGTTGCATCGATTCATCTCTCATCTCACCGTTAGATCTACCAACCATCTCCACATCCCACGGCTCATCCTCGTTGTTCATCCAATTTGCTACAACCGCCCAACACCCGAGCACCCGATACCTATACCCATACCAAACATCCCCTTCCCCTTCTTCCATCGACATCTCCTCCATACCCTGAGCAGAGCCACCACCACCTTCTCCACCTGCTCTGACCTCGCCACCACCACTCCCTACGCCACCAAACCAACCCTAAACCTAAGACCATCATCACCATCACGTGCTATCTCTTTATCAACCACTAATTTCTCCAATTTCTCATCTCTATTCTCACTGAAACCCTAGGTGAGAAATTGGGGATATAAGTGATGTTAAAGCAACAATTGGAGGCGTGGGGAGCATGAGAATACGAATAAGAAGCATGGGTAGACGATTGATTCGTCTCATCACAGTTGGTGAGTAAAAAAATCAAAACCCTAATTTTACTGTTAATTTGGGGATTTTTGGGATTGAGCTTGCATGTACAAATTGAAGGCATGGGTTGCATCAGGAGAAGAATAAGAGGCATGGGTTGACGTATTAGGGATGCTATCAGTAGGTTAGGTGAGTCAATTTCACTTTTTGGTGAAACCCTAATTCTCTGATATTTTGGGGATTTTTAGTTTTTTTGCTTGCTTGTATAAATAGAAGGTGTTGGGTGTGAAATTGGCTTATGCCTGGAATAGCCGGCGTCCAGAACTTAGTTCTGTTAAATGTTCATTTTGCTGTTCACTGTTTATCCATTTTAATGTTTTGATTTTCTCCATTTTATGTCACTGTGATGTTGTTATGTGTTGTTCCTGTTATGAACTCCACTGTTGTGTTATGTTTGTTCTTTGCTGTCACTCCCATATTCCTGTTATGTTATGTTTCTGTAATGTTTGTATCATGTTCTGTAATGTTCTTGTTATGTATGTTCTAAACCTCAAATGCTAGGACTAGATGAAACCATGAATCAATAAGATAGTCTTCATCATGTGCAGCTCTTGTCCAATGTTGTTAAGCCCTTAGACTAGTTGTACTTTAATCAGACAATTAGTACTTTGGTAACTATTTTAGCTGTGAGTAGAATATCCCCTAGGTTAATGGTGGATTCAACATCCTAGTGTTCTTTCATCACTCATGTTTACTGTTTTGTGTGAATGTTAGGCTAAAGCCTTTGAAGCATTGGATTGATTGAGCAGTGGGGAGAAACTAGTGCTCACTAGTGACTGTGAGCAAACTGGTTCTCTTCCCACTCTAGATGTATGCCTAGGCTCCCAACTTTGCCTTTCATTTTTTGTATCTTGTTCTTTCTTCACTCTTTGCCTTAGGCTAGCTGCCTTTGTGCCTTGTTCTCCCACTGCCCTTGGCTAACAGCCTTGGTTTATTTGGTTTTGTTTCCTGTTAACTGCCACTGTTACCATTTTGTTTCATTGCTGCTCCCTTGCCTTAGGCTAACTGCCTTTGTGCCTCATTGCCACTGATTTTTGCTTCTTTCCCATGATCATTGTAGTTTGTTTCACTACCATCTTCATTGTCATTGTAAATGCCATCCTTGGCCCTGTGTGATTTTGTTTCCTGTCTGCCTTTGCTTCTGCTGCCTTGTTCTCCCCCTTCTGCTGCTGCTGAAGCCACTGCTGCTGCTACAACTGAGCTTGCCTCAGCTAAGACCACAGTTCAGGTTAAGGCCTAAGGCCCTGTTCACTGTTACCAAGCCCAGTACACATCAAAAGAACCCAAGCCCAAATTCAAAACCAAAGCCTAGTTCACTACCAAGCCCAGTTCACAAGTGAACTGTTAAGCCCAGTCCACAGTTCTCTCCAAAAGCCTAGTGTACTGATAGGCTAAAGCTAAAGCCCAGTTCATTCCCAAAGAACTCAAAGGCCCAAAGCACAATCATAACCCATTGGTTACCAAAATCCATTGGTACCCAAAGCCCAACAATAGCAACTAGAACCCAAAATAGCTAAACACTGCAAAACACTCCCAATCTCTGTGGATCGACCCGTACTTGCACGAGCTACAACTGACGACCGTGCACTTGCGGTATTACTGTAGGCCCGCGTTTTATTTCGCTTCAATTTTACACGCTTTCCCGGGCCCACCAAGTTTTTGGCGCCGTTGCCGGGGATTGGTGCTGTGTTTTTCTTGTAGTTTTATTAGCTATTTTTGCATTTCACTGCATAGCATTTGCATCTGCATCTGCTTCACTTCATTTGCTGTTGGACCTGCTGTTCTGAACCTGTTTTTCCTCTGCTGGGACGCCACCAAGGAAAAGAACCAAAGCCCAACTGGGTTTTTGCAACAATATCAGAGCAGCTGGGCTGTGCTTAAAAGGTAACCCATTTAAGAGAACCCGAATTGTGGGCTTCCAATTTTTAATTGTGGGCTTGTAATATTAAAGCCAATTTTTGGGCTTCTCTTATTTTCTGTTGGGTTTGTAATAATTTATTTGTGGGCTTGTATTTAATTTTTGTGAGCTTGTTTAATTTGGACTTGTATTTTGGACTCTGGGTTTAAACCCAGCTGAGCTTGTAACCGATTGTGGGCTTGTTTCCACTCAAGAGTGGACCTCGAAACCAAAGTTTTAAAACAAACGACGGGCCTTAACCAACTGGGCCAAATTAAACTTTCAAAATTAAAACTTAGTGTTTCGTGGGCCGCAGCCTTCCTCCCATTCCATTAGAGGACCAACAGTGGGCTTGCTTCCAAAAAAAAAAAAAAAAAAAAAAAAACCAAATTTTATTTTCTTTTAAAATAAATAAATAAATATTTTTTCTCCCATAAAAACCAAAGTTTTCCAAATGTTTCCCTAAAAACCAAAATTTTTCTTTTTCCCATCAAAACCAAATGTCTCCCGACAAAACCAAATTTTTCCAAAAAGTCCAATCCCATTAAAAACCAAATTTTCTTGTAGATAATGTGTTAGTTAAATTTCCTTTTGTATATATTTTGTGCTCATCCATTGTGACTCCGAATATGTTGGAGTTTTGCGTTGGATAACGGAGTTTTAATTCTGCTTTCGCCGAAATCGGGTATTCTCTCTCCTTTTACTCTACTCAGCATGTCCCTTTCCATATGTTGCATTTTAATTCTTTCCATATTTTTAAACATTGAGGACAATGTTTAGTTTAGGTTTGGGGGTATAGAGTAGATACCACGATAATATGCTATAATTGAAAACGAACTCCTTCTTCTTTTGAAAAAATCGAAAAAATTCAAAAAAATTAAAAAAATGAAAAATCATAAAAATGGAGCTCATTTACCTTGAAATGTTGACTCTTGTGCAAATATGTAATTATTAGGAATCTTAGTCTAGATATTTAGGCACCCTGATTCTAGCACAATTCACATAGTGATAAGAAATTTTCACGCGCACGATCTACCAATACATGTATAGCCTCGATCTTCAAGGTGTTTGATAGGAAGTTACGATTGCCAATCACTTTAGAATACTGAACGAAACTTGACTAGCTTGTTCTTTGGTTGGTTGGGATAGAAGGTGGAGGTTACATTAAGAAAAACAACCATCGAATTTAACTGGGTGCATCAAAAAGGGCTACCTCTTGCAAAGTGTCATGTAATTTTTTGTTTCTTTTTCCTTATGTATCAAAAGTTCTTCCAAAAAAAAAAAAAAAAAAAAACGATAGAAAAAAAAAAAAAAATCAGAAAAAAAAAATAAAAAAATCAGTATTTATCAATTCCATCATCTCTTGTTCCAAAAATAAAAAGAGAGTAGTCAATGTAAATAAGAGTCATGTAAAGAGTCATTTTGTTGTTTCATTGTAATAAGCAAGGAGGGTGTATGCCATTGATGTACAACGCGAGTAATTGTGAAATACCTCCAACTCATTCACAATTCTCGTAAAGTCCGGACAGCTAGCTAGATTTCGACCTTGGTTCTTAGCCTGAGAAACTATCTCTTGGTGATTAGTAGTCATAACTTCAGATCTTTCTTTACACATGTGTAGATACACTTTACACTCTTATCACATGTCTTTTTTTGTTATCAGTGCTAGGATTGTGCCTTTGATAGCTAGATTGACATCTCCATTTTGCTGTGAGCTTAAACTGACTTGCACATGTCACATTTGATGGAATCTGAGCTTATATTTTGACCTAGAACTTTGTAGGTACGTTCTAAGCAAACCTTCACGAGACTTCAACTCGTCCACTAGGGACACTTAGTGGTTTAAAAGGCTTAGTGCATACGCTAAATGCATTCGAGAGACCAGGACAGTGGTATAGTTAGGATTTCCTTAGTTTTGTTTTACTTGAGGACAAGTAAAATTCAGGGTTTGGGGGTATTTTATGAGTGCCAAATAATGTATATATTTATCCCTTTTTGTTGGCATTTAACTCATCTTTTGCGCATTAATCTACATTTATCCCATATTCTGCATTTTCATTGTTTTCAAGAATAAATATTTTTCTTAATTAATTTTGCATTTTTAGGTAATAAATAAAGTCTGGATGATTTGCGGAGCAGAAAAGTAGTGAAAAGCCGGGAGGAATTACGCAAGGAAGCCGTGAAGAATGATGTGCGGAAGACCAAAAAGCTAGGAATGGGCTCAAGAAGGAAGAATTGTTCTTAAAGAAGATATGGGCTTGGCATACCCAAGGCCCAAAACCCTTACCCAAACCCATTTTCTATATCCATAACCGCCTCCATTCTCAGCCGTTAGATGGGACATCGAAATCCTACGGTCTCTCCTTCGTAGAGCATCAAAATCTGAAGTCTCTGACAAACACCACAGCGCCTAAATTCCAAGCCTTCAGATTAGATTGTAGTTGAATCCAACGATCGCTTCTATGCCTGTGCATCAAAACTAGATACTCCCGATCTACACTACAGTACCTAACATCATCTAACACCGTTGACTTCGTTGTGTTTCAAAATCCAACGGTTGCATCGATTCATCTCATCATCTCACCGTTAGATCTACCAACCATCTCCACATCCCACGGCTCATCCTCGTTGTTCATCCAATTTGCTACAACCGCCCAACACCCGAGCACCCGATACCTATACCCATACCAAACATCCCTTCCCCTTCTTCCCATCGACATCTCCTCCATACCCTGAGCAGAGCCACCACCACCTTCCCACCTGCTCTGACCTCGCCACCACCATCCCTACGCCACCAAACCAACCCTAAACCTAAGACCATCATCACCATCACGTGCTATCTCTTTATCAACCACTAATTTCTCCAATTTCTCATCTCTATTCTCACTGAAACCCTAGGTGAGAAATTGGGGATATAAGTGATGTTAAAGCAACAATTGGAGGCGTGGGGAGCATGAGAATACGAATAAGAAGCATGGGTAGACGATTGATTCGTCTCATCACAGTTGGTGAGTAAAAAATCAAAACCCTAATTTTACTGTTAATTTGGGGATTTTTGGGATTGAGCTTGCATGTACAAATTGAAGGCATGGGTTGCATCAGGAGAAGATAAGAGGCATGGGTTGACGTATTAGGGATGCTATCAGTAGGTTAGGTGAGTCAATTTCACTTTTTGGTGAAACCCTAATTCTCTGATATTTTGGGGATTTTTAGTTTTTTTTGCTTGCTTGTATAAATAGAAGGTGTTGGGTGTGAAATTGGCTTATGCCTGGAATAGCCGGCGTCCAGAACTTAGTTCTGTTAAATGTTCATTTTGCTGTTCACTGTTTATCCATTTTAATGTTTTGATTTTCTCCATTTTATGTCACTGTGATGTTGTTATGTGTTGTTCCTGTTATGAACTCCACTGTTGTGTTATGTTTGTTCTTTGCTGTCACTCCCATATTCCTGTTATGTTATGTTTCTGTAATGTTTGTATCATGTTCTGTAATGTTCTTGTTATGTATGTTCTAAACCTCAAATGCTAGGACTAGATGAAACCATGAATCAATAAGATAGTCTTCATCATGTGCAGCTCTTGTCCAATGTTGTTAAGCCCTTAGACTAGTTGTACTTTAATCAGACAATTAGTACTTTGGTAACTATTTTAGCTGTGAGTAGAATATCCCCTAGGTTAATGGTGGATTCAACATCCTAGTGTTCTTTCATCACTCATGTTTACTGTTTTGTGTGAATGTTAGGCTAAAGCCTTTGAAGCATTGGATTGATTGAGCAGTGGGGAGAAACTAGTGCTCACTAGTGACTGTGAGCAAACTGGTTCTCTTCCCACTCTAGATGTATGCCTAGGCTCCCAACTTTGCCTTTCATTTTTTGTATCTTGTTCTTTCTTCACTCTTTGCCTTAGGCTAGCTGCCTTTGTGCCTTGTTCTCCCACTGCCCTTGGCTAACAGCCTTGGTTTATTTGGTTTTGTTTCCTGTTAACTGCCACTGTTACCATTTTGTTTCATTGCTGCTCCCTTGCCTTAGGCTAACTGCCTTTGTGCCTCATTGCCACTGATTTTTGCTTCTTTCCCATGATCATTGTTAGTTTGTTTCACTACCATCTTCATTGTCATTGTAAATGCCATCCTTGGCCCTGTGTGATTTTGTTTCCTGTCTGCCTTTGCTTCTGCTGCCTTGTTCTCCCCCTTCTGCTGCTGCTGAAGCCACTGCTGCTGCTGCAACTGAGCTTGCCTCAGCTAAGACCACAGTTCAGGTTAAGTCCTAAGGCCCAGTTCACTGTTACCAAGCCCAGTACACATCAAAAGAACCCAAGCCCAAATTCAAAACCAAAGCCTAGTTCACTACCAAGCCCAGTTCACAAGTGAACTGTTAAGCCCAGTCCACAGTTCTCTCCAAAAGCCTAGTGTACTGATAGGCTAAAGCTAAAGCCCAGTTCATTCCCAAAGAACTCAAAGGCCCAAAGCACAATCATAACCCATTGGTTACCAAAATCCATTGGTACCCAAAGCCCAACAATAGCAACTAGAACCCAAAATAGCTAAACACTGCAAAACACTCCCAATCTCTGTGGATCGACCCGTACTTGCACGAGCTACAACTGACGACCGTGCACTTGCGGTATTACTGTAGGCCCGCGTTTTATTTCGCTTCAATTTTACACGCTTTCCCGGGCCCACCAGTATACTATAGAGTTAGGTGTTTGGTCTCAACTATACGAAGTAAGTGTATTTTGTGTAGCGGCTTAATCCTGAGAGTATTCAATTCTGGACAAGGTCCCGGGGTTTTTCTGCATTTGCGGTTTCCTCGTTAACAAAATCTTGCTGTGTCATTTATTTTATATTTCCGCATTATAATTGTTTTTATTATAATTAAAGTAAATCACACAAATGTTAATATCCTAATACTTGATAAGTGAATACTATTGTGTTTGGTTAAGTCCGAACATTTTTATCAAGTAACACACTTTTTCGTTGTATTGTCTCGATCTCGTATCCATAGACGATCACACATAGTGTGAACCGATTTGTTGTATTGTCTCGATTCCATATCCATAGACAATCACTTTCGGAGAAAGGACTTATAGGTCGGAAAGGTTTTAGCTTGAGGTATATTTGGGTACCCTCGCCTTTTCAGTTTCTAGATTCAAAAACTAGTATTAGACACTATACCATTTGAAAAAGCAGGGTTCTTACAACCTCACCCAATATTCCGATTAACAATCTGTATGGACTAACTCCAATATACTTTTAAGAGAATCAACTTGACAGTCAGACTCAATCTTAATAAAAAGTATATCAAAGAGTTATATCTCAGTTTCTCGATTCAATACTTACTCAAGCAAATATAAATCTGCGAGTCTAATTAAATACAAGAGAATTTAACTTGAACGGTACGAAGACCAATGTTCAAGGATCAATCAATTTCAATCAACAACCAAAATTCGGATTTCCTAATTGATTGATACAACGCACAACCTGTGATATTTCTATTACATAACAAAATATAATGCGTAAAAGAAATAACACAAACACCAGAAGTTTTGTTAACGAGGAAACCGCGAATGCATAAAAACCCCGGGACCTAGTCTGGATTGAACATACACTATATTAAGCCGCTGTAGAACTAGCCCTACTACAAATTAACTTCGGTCTGGACTGTAGTTGAACCCCAATCAATATCACACTGATCCAAGGTATAGTTGTGCTCCTTACGTCTCTGATCCCAGCAGGATAATACGCACTTGATTCCCTTAGCTGATCTCACCCACAACTAAGAGTTGCTACGACCCAAAGTCGGAGACTTTAATAAACAAATCTGTATCACACAGAAAAGTCTACGATAATAGATAAATCTGTCTCCCATAGAAATACCTACGAGTTTTGTTCCGTCTTTTGATAAATCAAGATGACCAGGAACCAATCGATAACCGAGACTTATATTCCCAAAGAAGAGCCTAAAATTATCGATCACCTCAAAATAATCTTAATCGACTAGCGAAACAAGATATTGCGGAATCACAAACGAAGATACGAAGATATTTGTGGCTTATTTTCTATCTTGCCTATCAGAGATATCAATCTCAATCCAATCTTACAATTGTACTCGTACGATAGATACAACAAGATCAGATCACACAACTGCAAGAAAAGTAGTTCGGTCTGGCTTCACAATCATAATGAAGTCTTTCATTCGTTAACCTACAGGGCCTCGAGAAGAAACCTAAGGTTAAAGGAGAATCGACTCTAGCTAACACAACTAGGGATGCACATGGGACGGGACAGTACGGGTTTTTGCCTAGCTCAGTACCTGTACCTCCCTATGGCCGGTACATGTACCTTGTACCTGTATCTGTGCAGTATGGGACGGGAAGGAACCTGTAGCTGTTTAACTCGGTACGGGACGGGACGGTACCGGTTCCTTACCCGTAGCATATGTAAAATTATAAGAAAGAAAATAAAGAAAAAAATCTTCTAAATTCTAAGTTCAAATGAAGTTATGAACCACACCAAAAATTTCAAAACCCTAAAATCAAAAACCAAAAAATTACAATCAGTTTCAAATCTAAAGAAATCAACAAAAACTAAATAGAAATGAACAAAAACTAATTAGTTTTCAAAAACCCTAACTATTATTAGACGTTATTACTTATTGCTCGGTACTACGGGACGGGAACAACCTAGAACAGTTACTTGTACCTAATCTAGGCATGGTACCAATTTCTGGTACTTGTACCTGTCCCATCTAACCGCGGTTCCGGGACGGTACCGGTACGGTTCTCGTGCAACCCTAAACACAACTAGTATCACATAGAAGGTGTGGGGATTAGGTTTCCCAGTTGCTAGAGTTCTTCTTTATATAGTTTTCAAATCAGGGTTTGCAATCAATGTTATCTTAGTAACAAAGCATTCAATATCCATTGTTAGATGAAAACCTGATTAGATTCAAGCTAATATCTTTCAACCGTTAGATCAAATCTTAGCTTGTTATACACAAATGAAATGTATTCCATTTAGGTTTGAGTAACGTACATAAACGTGTACACTTAGTTTGTTCACAACAGTTAACAAATAGTTAGCCATATGAGCACTTTCATATCAACCATATTCTTCTTTACCACAACTAGTTCAAATGCCTCAAATGAACTAGTTAAAGAGTTGTTCAATTGCTTAGATCTTTTGAAGACACAATTGAAACAAAATCAGTTTGATTCACCTGAATCGATTCACGAATATTATAGACACGGTTTGCAAATATTTCATTCCTTATAATTTAAATGTTTAAGTTCATGAACTGACCGATTTGATAAAGTAACCAGATTAAGTATGCGTACCTAAGCAACCGGATTTGAGTTGGTTTTGGTTTCCAACCTCAGCAGAAATTCTCGGGTAGAAAACTTCTGTCAGTATGCGTACGGGTACGCATACTTAAAGTAACTGGTTAAGAGTTTGTTAATTCCCAAACTCAGCAGATATTCACGGACGTGAACTTCCGTCGGGTACGCATACTTAACCTGTCTCCTTCACCAATTTCGTATACACACATATGCATACACTTGGTTCCCGTTTCATGGTTTTATGCACTAATGTGCGAACACACTATATATGCTTATATCTAAAGATGGTTACATAATCTCAACTATACACTTCAATCATTGAAACATTCTTAGAGGATGTTATATAGTTGTTATTCACAAACTATTTTTCATCAAAGCGATTTTCAATATATCGAAATGTCAACATTACTTTCCTCACGAGTAAAGATGAACTTGTCTAAAGCGAAATCTTACCAACACATATTTCGAAAAATAGATAGGCGAGTTAAACTCAGCTCGAAATAGCAAATGTGTATAATTGAAATCTATATACTTATACGACTTTTGTCTCAAGAGTAGGAGATAGAGTAAATAGACTTTTGAGTGATAAATAAGTTCAAGTCTCCATATACCTTTTAGTCGATGAAGTTCCACCGGTTCCTAGCTTGAGTAGTTCTTCGTCTTCATATGATGACCGCGGTGGAGTCTGGAGCTCAACTACACTTAACTATCCTAGTCCGAGACTTTAGCTATAAGTAGACTAGAAATCAAGACATATAGTTTTGACTACTAAATTTGACAAACAAGCTTGACATAGCAACGCTTGCGAGTTCGACCGAGCAATGCTCTAACAATCTCCCCCTTTGTCAACTTTAGTGACAAAACTATCAATATATATGGATTAAAAAATAAATAAACTTTGCATCTTGTCTTCCACATGCATGATCTCCTTGGTTCTTAAACATTACTCGAAATCTTCATCACTTCCAAGTACTCCAATGATTCCAAAGGTTGTAAGTTCAGCACCATCGTTGTTGAAAATCCGTAGTCATAAAAATGAGAAAACACAAGATCTCAATCATTGTTACACAGTGTCATAGTATTATTACACAACATCAAAGTTCAATTGTATCACAACTTTGACAACAATACTACGATGATATATATCACTCCCCTTAGTCAATACTTTCATCTCAACATGAAAACCACTCCCCCTTACATAATGATCCGAAAACCATATGTATTTATAGTATGAACTACACATTAATTCTCCCCCTTTTTGTAAATAAAATTGGCAAAGGTACGAAAATTAGTGGGATCCTAATGAAATTTCCATGGAGATGCTTCAAGACCAAAGAAAAGCACATATCAACTTATTTAGATGCAATCATAAAGCCGAAGCTAAACGCATTCATCAAGGAGTTTATAAAGATACAAGATAACCCCTATAATATTCCAAAGCCGCACTCCCCACAAAGATATGGAAATTAAGCGCAAGTTCAAAAAGAACTCTCCCCCATAAAATGTCATTCCCGAAATAACAACAAGAGCGACCTTATTTTTTATGAGAAAATAAGGATTTCTTTGGACACCAAAAATCACAAAGGAAATGACTTTGTATCCAAAAATCTCAACTAAACTAACCACAAGAGAACCCATGATTAATTTAATCGGAATAATGAACCAAATTAACCACAAAAGAATTCATGATTAATCTAGTTGGAAATGCTCACACAAGAGAACTTACGGAGCCACACAGTATTTACATAAAATATGGATCAGGGAAGATCAATACTGCGGAATAGACAAAGATTCATTCTATTTTTATCACTATTTGCATAACGACATATAATAGACATAATCTTTGTAAACAAAAATTCATCCTATCTTCCATCAATTATTTGCATAATGACACAATAGGTTCAATTTTTGTTTGTCAAAAGTTCATCGATCTTTTATCAATACATGCATATCGACATATCAAAGAGATAACTTTTGACCAAGTATGAGACAATCAAAGTTCACGGACGCAAACACATATCCCATAGCAAATTGCAATATATAAAACCATAAAGATTAATACTGCAAAAAATCATCTTCCAAACAAACTTTAGAATTTAAACAAATAAATCTAAAAATGTTGAAGATGAAAAACGTTGGACATAGCTATGTGTAATCACAATAATGGCTATTCCAAACTCTAGTTATTCTTCCTAAAAACATAAGAATAAAATTCTCATAAGAAGATTTCCTAGACATTATGACCTTTGAAGAATTATTTGTCGTCCACGAACTCCTTGTCGTCAACAACCATCGGAACATATGGTTCATAGAGAAAGGAGTCAATACCAATAAAACTTCTTGGCTGATGATGTCGAACCAGGGCCTTCTGAATTTCAAGTGATCTTAACACAAAAGAGTTTATTTGTTGAATCTCCTTCCTTGTTTCCTTAAACTCTTCAAGAACATCATAAAACTTCTGAGAGTTTGAAGGAACAACTCTTGGCTTCCTCACATTCCTTCTTTTTCTTTTCAAAGTTGGAGGTAACATAGATCTTTCTTTTTCCTTAGTGATTGATGGCTTAACAATCATATTGACATCCTTTCCATCAGAAGACATGATGCTTGAAGTATCCATATGCAAACGGTCAGAGAAAGAAAAAGGAATGTAGGGTTTCGAAGCCTTTAAACAGGTTCGTGCACGCACAACTCAAAACCCTATGAAGAGTAGAATTGTCGAGAATAACCCTCTTTTATTGACCGACTAGGTAAGTCCTTTCCAATATCAATTAAACATGGAGGAATTCCAAAAAAACAATGCTAAGAAAGAAAATACAAAATTTTCTTAAAGGCTGAGGTGTGCATGATCTTGTCTCTTTTGATCAGGCTTATGAGACAAGATGCACTAATCAACACAATCAAGTTGTGCTGTGGTGAACAACAATCTGTCCACCATATCCTCTTTGGATGGAATCCATAGAACCCTGTCTTTTTGAATGTTTAGACCATACTTTCTTCTCTAGTGGTCTAGACTTATTTTTCAAAACTAACTTCTTTGAAGAAGATAAAATCTTACATACCTCAGCGGTTTTCTGAGCAAGTTTAAGCTTGTTTGTTAGACGATCTTCTCTTCGTTGAAGCTTGTTGGCATATCTTATCTTGTGTTTTTACTTGAAACACTTTGAAAGTTCATGACCCTTGAGTGAAAAGTAAGAGCATGTCAACACATAAGATGATTCAGGCGCCTGTGAGCAAGCCGCTAGCCACATAGTTGATCCTGAAAAATTAAACAAAGAGTTTCCAACAAACAGGTCAATTTTTCTTTGAGATTGGTTGAGTTTTCTTTTGAAAGAATATCAAAATTGATGTATGTATTGCTACAATTATCAAAATTGATATTTTCACAAAGAAGTGCAACACTTGATTTTTCTTCTTCATTAGAATCATAGTTGTCAGACATTTCATCAAGAGTTGCAGCAAGACCTTTGTTCCCAATGTATTTTCTACGGTTCGGACACTCATTTTAAAAATGAACAAAAGCTTTATACTTAAAGCACTATGGCATATCCTCGTCATCAGCCTCGTCAACATCCCTGTTTTTAGGAGGAATGCGATTGTGAGGTTTAACTGATGACCTAGGTTTGTCTCTTGAAAACCGTTTACTTATCTTCAATAGAAGATCCCCAAACTGTCTTGTGATCAAAGAGACTGATTTGTCAAGATTTTCATCTGATGAATCAGCCCCAGAAAGATCATCCTTAGAGACATAAACATTTTTACTTTTGTCAAGTAATTTAGTGTTCTTTTATGCTTTGAAGGCAATATCCTTTCCGATTTTGGATATATGCTCATGATAAAAGATCTTTAGCTTTCCAACCAACGTGTTTCTGGAAAGAGCATCAAGGTTATTTCCTTCAACGATGGCATAATTCTTAGAATCGCATCTAGATGGCAACGATCTGAGAATTTTCATCATAATATCCTTTTCAGGGATATTACCCAATGCAAACGATGCATTAACAATTTCAGACACTTTTTGATTAAACTCATCAAATGAATCTTCATCTTCCATACAGAGGTTTTTCCAGTCAGAATTAAGGTTTTGAAGCCTAGATTCCTTTTCACTGGTATTCCCTTCGAATACAGTTTCTAAGATATCCCAAGCATCTTTAGACCGAGTGCACGTAGTTACATGGTGCTGAAGATCTGGGGTAATGGCATGTATGATGGCATTCAAACCGTCAGAGTTTTTCTTTGCAGAAAGTATCTCAACAACATCGTATGCACCAATGTTCTTCGGAACGGTTGCATTACCTATTGCCGCAACGGGAGAATCATAGCCATTAACTACATAAACCCATGATTGAAAATCACGCGCTTGAAGAAAGGCACACATAGCAATTTTCCACCACAAGTAATTTGAGCCATCGAAGACTGGTGGTACGCTTATAGATTGCACATTTGTCCATATCATATCGCTACAAACACAGACTGGTAAGGTCTTTAACGTGTTTGCCTGCTCTGATACCAATTGAAAAAGCGGGGGTCTAACAACCTCACCCAACATTTCGATTAGCAATCTGTATGGACTGACTCCAATATACTTTTAAGAGAATCAACTAGACAGTCAGACTCAATCTTAATAAAAAGTATATCAAAGAGTTATATCTCAATTTCTCGATTCAATACTTACTCAAGAAAATAGAAATATGCGAGTATAATTGAATACAAGAGAAATTAACTTGAATGGTACCAAAGACCAATGTTCAAGGATCAACCAATTTCAATCAACAACCAAAGGTCGGATTTCCCAATTGATTGATACAACGCACAACCTGTGATATTTCTATTACATAACAAAATATAATGCGTAAAAGAAATAACACAGACACCAGAAGTTTTGTTAACGAGGAAACCGCGAATGCAGAAAAACCCCGGGACCTAGTCTGGATTGAACATACACTATATTAAGCCGCTGTAGAACTAGCCCTACTACAAATTAACTTCGGTCTGGACTGTAGTTGAACCCCAATCAATATCACACTGATCCAAGGTATAGTTGTGCTCCTTACGTCTCTGATCCCAGCATGATACTACACACTTAATTCCCTTAGCTGATCTCACCCACAACTAAGAGTTGCTACGACCCAAAGCCGAAGACTTTAATAAAAAAATCTGTATCACACAAAAAAGTCTACGCTAATAGATAAATATGTCTCCCACATAAATACCTCCGAGTTTTATTCCGTCTTTTGATAAATCAAGGTAAACAAGAACCAATCGATAACCCAGACTTATATTCCCGAAGAACAGCCTAGAATTATCGATCACCTCAAAATAATCTTAATCGACTAGGGAAAAAAGATATTGCGGAATCACAAACGATGAGACGAAGATGTTTGTGACTTCTTTTCTATCTTTCCTATCGGAGATATCAATCTCAAGCCAATCTTACGATTGTACTCGTATGATAGATACAACAAGATCAGATCACACAACTACAAGAAAAGTAGTCCGGGCTGGCTTCACATTCCCAATGAAGTCTTTCAGTCGTTAACCTACAGGGTCTCGAGAATAAACCTAAGGTTAAAGGAGAATTGACTCTAGCTAACATAACTAGTATCACACAGGAGGTGTGGAGATTAAGTTTCCCAGTTGCTAGAGTTCTCCTTTATATAGTTTTCAAATCAGAGTTTGCGATCAATGTTAGCTTAGTAACAAAGCATTTAATATCCACCGTTATATGAAAACCTGATTAGATTCAAGCTAATATCTTTCAATCATTAGATCAAATCTTAGTTTGTTATACACAATAAAATGTATTTTATTTATGTTTGAGTAACCGTATCTAAACGTGTACACTTAGTTGGTTCACAACAGTTAACCAAATGTTTAGCCATATAAGCACTTTCATATCAACCATGTTCTTCTTTACCAAAACTAGTTTAAATGACTCAAATGAACTAGTTAAAGAGTTGTTCAATTGCTTAGATCTTTTGAAGACACAATTGAAACAAAAACGGTTTGATTCACTTGAATCGATTCACGAACATTATAACCACGGTTTGCAAAGATTGTATTCCTTATAATTTAAATGTCTAAGTTCATGAATTGACCGATTTGATAAAGTAACCAGCTTAAGTATGCGTACGGGTATGCGTACCTAAGAAACCAGATTTGAGTTTGTTTTGGTTTCCAACCTCAGCAGAAATTCTCGGGTAGAAAATTTTCGTCAGTATGCGTACGGGTACGGATACTTAAGGTGACTGGTTAAGAGTTTGTTAATTCCCAAACTCAGCAGATATTCACGGACGTGAACTTTCACCAGTATGCGTACGGGTACGCATATTTAACATGTATCCTTCACCAATTTCGTATACACACATATGCATACACTTGGTTCCCGGTTCATGGATTTATACACTAATGTGCGAACACACTATATATGTTTATATCCAAAGATGGTTACATAATCTCAACTCTACACTTCAATGAAACATTCTTTAGAGGATGTTATATAGTTGTTATTCACAAACTATTTTTCATCAAAGCAATTTTCAAGATATTGAAATGCCAACATGGCTTTCGTCACGAGTAAATATGAACTTGGCTAAAGCAAAATCTTACCAACACGTATTTCGAAAAATAGATAGGCGAGTTGCACTCGACTCGAAATAGCAAATGCTTATAATTGAAATCTATATACTTATACGAATTTTGTCTCATGAGTAGGAGATAGAATACATAGACTTTTGAGTGATAGATAAGTTCAAGAACCTTTTAGTCGATGAAGTTCCACTAGTTCCTTTAGTAGTTCTTCGTCTCCATATGATGACCGCGGTGGAGTCTGGAGATCAACTACACTTAACTATCCTAGTCTGAGACTTTAGCTATAAGTAGACTAGAAATCAAGACATATATTTTTGAAAACTAAATTTAACAAACAAGATTGAGATAGTAACGCTTGCGAGTTCGACCGAGCAATGCTCTAACACCATTTTCCTTGATTAGTAACAAAATTCCCAACAATGTTGCCTCCGTTGCGAATTTCAGTTACGAAAAATTTGCAACAGTACTGACTAGTTATAAAACTCGCAACTGTTTCAAAAGTTGCGAGTCTCAACAAATTGGAGTTACACATGTGCTACCCATGAGTATAGCTTCCCACAATTTTTTTAAATGCGTGCCGTATAAGTGTGTGGTGTGTGGGGTTGATTTACCACCCTAATACTCGATTCGATTCTTCTCATCTTTTTCTCTTTTCCCCTTTCATCACCTCCGACCAAAAAAAAACATTTAACTCTATGGAACCACCTTCACCACCATGATTATCTTCAATTCTTCCTGTTTCCATAACCGCCACCATGACCAGCAGCACGATCTACATTCCATTCTTCCCATCTTTTTTTCTTTGCCTCTTTCATCACCTCCGGCCAAATAAAAACATTTAACTCTCTCGAACCACCTTCACCACCATGATTATCTTCCATTCTTCTTGTTTCCATAACCGCCATCAGGACCAGCATCACGATCTACATTTCGTTGAACATCTTGGTCAACGTTTGTGTAAATCTTAGATCCTCCTTTATTTTCTTAAGATAGGGTTATGTCATCAGTTAATTGTGTTTTCAAGGAACTTATGGGGATATATTTATACAGAATAACACAACTTAAATGGAGTTACAAATACTACATGTTAGAGCACTGCTCGGTCGAACTCGCAAGCGTTGCTATCTCAATCTTGTTTGTCAAGTTTAGTTGATCAAAACTATATACTTGATTTGTAGCCTACTTATAGATATGTCTCGGATTAAGATAGAATGTGTAGTTGAGCTTTAGACTTCACGAGGCTCACCAATCCAAGAAGAAGATATATTGAGGATCTTGGAGGAACTTCATCAACAAAAGGTGTACGGAGACTAAAACTTATCTACACTCAGAAGTCTATTATATTCTATCTTCTAATGAGACTAAGTCATATATCTATATAGACTTTTACATTATACACATTTGATATTTCGAGCTAAATTTATTTCACTTATCTATTTCTCGAAATATGTGTTGGAAGCATTTTTGGTTTAGCTATGTTCATCAAATTCTTGACGAGTTTAGTTGAAAACGGTGTATTTGTTGGAAACTAAATATTAAGTCAAAAGATGATCATGTGTTACCTTGTACATCTTACATAATTTGTGTGAGACAGTCATTTGATGTTAGCTTGGGAAGTTTCGTATTGATCATTCGATTATTTGAAAATTACTTGAAGCTAATGGTATGTGTGAGATTACCGTTGTCATCTTCTAAGGATGTTTCAATGATTGAAATGAGAGTTAGAGCAATTACCCATGTCTGGATACAACACAGTATTCGTACCCAGTATGCAAATTGTTTTTGGTATGATTTAGGTCCCACTCTCTTGTTTGCGTACCTAATATGCAAGCGCATTTACGTGAGAAGGTCCGGAACTCTTCTTTGCATACCTAGTATGCGAACAGGTTTACCTGAGTTGGGTCCAGGATGGTTGTTCGTGAACGACCTGACTAGGACAAGGTCCGGAGCTGCTGTTCACGTACCTAGTTTGCGAACACAGTGGTCAAGTTCTAAAATAGTTATATATGATTTTCATATTCATGAGCTAAAACATTTATGATTTAAGGAACACAAATTAACTTTGCAAACCGTGGCTTAATGTTCACGAATTGATTCTTGTATAAGTACTTTGTACACTTAAGATTCAATCCGATTTTTTTCAATTTCTTCATGGATATTTCTATGAGATAGTAAAAAATTGAAAAACTCTATTTAAAACATAATTAGATTCATTTGATTATCTTTCACATGTGATTTATCATCATAATTGTTCTAGAAGTGTTAGATGAATAAGGCTAAGACAAAAATGTTCATATGGCTAACTTCGGTTAACTATTATTGAGCCAACTCAATATAAACGTTTAGGCACAGTTACCCATATCTAAATATAAGTATATTTCATTTGTGTGTAACAATATAAGACCATCTAACGGTTGAGATTAATTGCTTAATTTCTAAGCAGACTTAGGTTGAATCTTAAATCAGGATTTCATCTAACGGTGAATACTGAATGCTTTATTACTAAGTTATCTTAGATTTGATTGTAAGCAACCCTGATTTGAAAGACTATACAAGGGAGAATTCTAGCAACTAGAAAACCCAATCCCAACACTTTCCTGTGTCCTAGTTGCAAACTAGAGTCGTTTCTCCTTTAACCTAGGTTTTTCCAAAACCATATTAGGTTAATGACTTGAAGACTTCATTTGGGATTCGTGAAGCCAGGTCCAATTTTCTTTGTAGTTGCGTATTTTGATCTTACTTGTTCTATCATATTGAGTTTTGTCTTCTCTAAGATTTACTCGAGATTTATCTCCGATGGGTATGATATAAAAAGTAATCACAACAGTTCTTTGTATCAGACTCTTGTGATTCTGCAATAACTTTTTATGTTAATCAGTTGGGTTATTGTGAGGTTATTGGTATATCTAGGCTTCTCTTAGAGAATATAAGACCGGATTATTAATTGGTTCCCGTTCACCTTGATTTCTATCAAAAGACGAAACAAAAAAGGAATAAAGAATAAACATTTTTGTGGGAGACATATTTGTTTCTAAGTCTTCGAATTTGGGTCGTAGAAACTCTTAGTTTTGAGTGAAATCAAAAGGGAATCAAGTGCGCAGAATCCGGCGTGGTTCTATAGGCGTAAGGAACGTGATTGTACCTTAATCAGTGTGAGACTTGGTTAGGGCTCAACTACATTTCAGTTCGAAGTTAACTTGTAGTAGGCTAGTGTATGTAGTGGCTTAATACAATGTGGTGTTTAAAGATGGACAAGGTCCCAGGGTTTTATGCATTTGTCGTTTCCTCGTTAACAAAACTTCTGGTGTCTGTGTTATTTCTTTCTTCATTATATTTGTTTATATAATTAAAATATCTAAGGTTGTGCGTAGTTCAATCATTTGATAAGTCCGACCTTGTTTGTTGGATATAACTTGATTGACACTTGGGCATTGGTATTTGGTACCGTCCAAGTTGTTTCTCATATCAATCAGGATCACGGATTTCTATCTGTTTGATTTTCTGATTGTATTGATAAATAAAGATAAAGCTCTTTGATATATTTCTTGATTGAGTCTCACTTTAAGTTGGTGCTCTCGGAATTATACTGGAGTTTAGTCCATACAGATTCCTGAATGAGTTATTGGATGTGGTTGTTATACCCCCGCTTTTTAACTACCACAAGCTTAGAGTTTAGACCAAGCTAGGTAGTATCTTTATTATTAATACCTTTGGTATCCTAAATTGATGTCGCACAAGGATTGCAGAAACCTATGGCCATATAAATTTGAAAAGAGGTTATTCCAAAAAAAAAAGTCTCTCTCCCATCTCTCATTTCTTACCAACGGGTTTACTAAAATCTTATTGATCCCCAAGAATCCTTTAAATGAAGCGCACATAAGAGATTTCACCTAATTAGTTTACTTTCCTCTGAGAGAGTATTACGAGAATATTACTTGTGAGATTTCGTCACACTAACTGCAAGATGAAATATTTGTGTTACGGGATAAGTTTGTAAGGTAAACAAACTTTATTGTTTATAGTAACCAAGGTAGTTTATGCACCAAAGAATTTCCAAATCCGAAAATATGCAAAGGTATGCAATAAGTACCAATTTTTGGTTTTCATTAAATTCCAACTGTTGTTCGACTACGTAATATACCAAAATCTCTCATGGATGAGAACTCAATATAAGATAGCATACAAGTATACTTTACTAGCATATAATTCAGAGATATGCTTTAACTACTACGGAACTAAAGGTATATAATTTCCGAATATATTTGTATGTAACTCTTGACTAGTAGCACTTTTAGATTTACTAATATTATACAGATTAGGGAATAAAGACTTTAACAATACCCATCCATCCAATTTTTTTTAGACCAAGCTTCTAATGCCACTCTTTACCAATAATTCAGAGCTATTTTCAACATGGTTGCTGCTTCTCAAAATTCCAGCCCATATAATTTTTCCAACAGCTTTGTTAGTCGAATTATGATATGATGCTTGAGGGTTACTTCAAAATTGCTGGTTAACGATCTCCTCCAAATAGATTTTTTCTCTGTTACATATCTTCATATCCACTTTGAGTGAATCGCCTTGTTCATCAATCTCAACTTTTTAATTCCAATACTAGGAAGACTCACATGATTCCATCTTACCCAACTCTTTTTGGGTTTGTTACTAGAAGAACCCCACAAAAAGTGTCTCGTTATCTTCTTCATTTGTTTTTATATAGATGCAGGTAACTGAAATAGAGAAAGGTAGTATATTGGTAAGCTTGATAGCACACTCTGAATCAACATTAATCTGCCACCTTTTGATAGATATCTTCTCTAACAAGAACTTAACTTTTTCTAAAACTTTTGTAAGATAACCTCCCAAACACCAACAACTTTCGATCTTCTTCCCAATGGATTACCTAAACACTTAATAGGAAAAGTAGCCAATTGACATCCAAAATTTGTAGCACAATCAACAACATTTAGAGCATCCCCAATAGCCACAGCAACAGTTTTATTGTAATTTAGTTTCAAGCCAGAAATGAGCTCAAAGGCAAGTAAAACATACTTTAAATTCTTAATTTTCTCAATATCATCATCTAGAAATACAATTAGATCATCTGCAAATTGCAGATGATTTATTGCAGGGGAATTATGAACAGGCTTAAAACCAACAATTAAGTTTAAAGATGCAACTTATTTGAGCATTAAAGAAATAATTTCAACCACTATAATGAAAAAATGGAGAAATTGGATCACCTTGCTTGACACCCTTACCACTTCTAAATAGAAACGAAGCAATACCATTTATTTCCATTAAAAATCTAGTTTCTGATGTGCACCATCTGATCCATCTCCTCCAAAAAAAATAAATTATACAAAAAATCCGAAGATGTTGGTTTCTCAAAACCTACAAAAATAATTAAAGAAAATGAAACTGAACGGAGGATAAAATTAAAACCTAATTCATTCACAAGTTCAACAACCTAAAACTTCAATTAAGACAAAAATCAAGGTTTTGCATATCCTTACCTTCTCTTTTGCTGGAAACTACAATCAATTGCATAAACTTGGTTCTCCCTAAAGTCTCCGTAATCAACCTTGATATCAGTACAATATTTTGACATTGATCACAAACTGATTAAGCTAATGACTAAAAAAGCCTTCAATGTTTCAGCAACTTTATTTCCATATTTAGCTGCAGATTAACTACACCGATTTCAACCATCAGGGGTTAGCCCAGTTGGCTAGGAGCCTGAATCTCAAGTATGAGGTCAGCGAATCGAGTCTCCGCTCACGAGTTTTGAGATCTCATGAAATACTCCTCTTATATGTATCTAGTTAAGTTCTTAATGTATATTCTTTCCTATCAAAAAAAAAAATAATACACCAATTTCTGATAATTCATTCACCAAAACTTCTTTAATAACTTCTTTGGAATTTTCATATATCCATTCGCATATTCCCAATCATCAAGGTCTTAAATAAATCTCATTTCAAATTACAAATTCAAAACTAACAAACACATTTATGATAGTAGAGAACTTATCAGTATTTAATTACTAGTTGGGAGCGAAAATTCTTTGTAAGAACGGTGAAGAAATGTACCACTCAAAACTTTGACCAATATGTTTCCTCTTCTTACTTTTTATAATCCTCATATTTTTACCTCATATTTCTAACAATCTTAAGGTTTTCAAAAGCTTGTAAACTTGATTATATATCCATTTTGAGAAGCTTCACATGTGTTTGTTACATAATTTTCTATAAAACCCTAAAGCAATTAAGAAGAAAAATAATAATGTAATAATATGAAGTAACAAGAAAAAGTCATTTACTTATACAGTAAAACCTCCGTATAAGAATATCTTAGGGACCACAAATAAATATTCTTATATGAAGGTATACCTTGCATAGACCAAAAGAATTTTTTCATATGTATAGTTGGGGATAGGAAACACAAAAATGTATCTAAGTATATATAAAACTATTTAAATAAGGATTTTGTGTTATATTTATGTATATACAAAATTTGTAATAACACTATTTTATATATAATAATTATCACATAGAAAATTGGCAAATGAAATCATATAAAAAATCACATATATCACATATGAGCGAAAGATATTAGTATTAAATTGTACACAAAAAATCAAAAAATCCATTTTGAAGCAAAACTAACTTGTAAAATGGTTACAAGAACTTGAATTTTTCTCTTTTAACATGATCAAACAAGTAATGTAAACAAGTTTCTCCTACCCCATCTTCCAACTTCAAAACAAATACAATTCATCCATACTCTGACCTTGTTTACTCTTACTGAAAAATCAAAAACCTCAAGGAAAAAATCTCAGAGAGACCAGCGTGTTCCAAATTAAAATTCTTTAGAACCAGTAACATCTCAAAACGTGGATCATCATTTTGATGTATGGTTCAACAACAGGTTCTTAACTTCATAAAATCAACCGGAAGTGAGCGTAAAGATTGAAGAGATCATTACTGAAGAGCAAGAACGTAGTGAGGAAAATCAAAGACATAATTTGGAAAACCAATAAGAGAGTTTAGAGAGCATAATTTGGAAAGTCAAGAAGATAATTTAGAAAATTGGGAACAGAATTTGAAAAATGATGAACAAAATTGGGAAAACCAAGAGCATAGTGAGGAAAATCGAAGGACAAATCAAGAAAAATATGAGGAAAACAGAGGAGCTCTGAGGAAAATAAAGAATGTCATTAGGAAAATCAGGAACGCATTTCGAATATCAAAGAATTTGAAAAATAAAGAATGTCATTAGGAAAATAGGAAAAGAATCACGACATCAAGGACGACAACATCAACTTGTGAACATCGATGAATCAGAAAATTCAGAAGAAAACATGTAATCCTCATTTTTAACATACTTATTGAACACAAAAAAATTGAAACTTAGGATTCTTATGAGTTTATTTATGCTACATTTTGTGGTTATCCTTATATTTTTTTGACATTCCTACTGAACACAAGATTGTCTAATCACTAAATAAGTAATTTGAGAAAATTACATTTTTGAATCATGCTAATGATGTTTAAGGGGAATCCCCCAAGTTACTAAATTGAAGCAATTAGAAACCAAAAGTAGTTTTTTATGAAGGCGTACATGTGTAGTTACTGTTGTATTACAATGATTCGGTTACTGAATTTTGGACTTTGTTGTAAGTTGAAACATCATTTATGTATGTTACTCAAATACCATTCTTGTGAATATTTTTGACTACCTCATTTTTTTTTGTGAGGATTTAAAAAGCTATTTACTCGAGAATAATTCTTGAAGGATGCTGTAACATTTAGTTGGGATCAAAATGTCAGAACTTAATCTTTTGGGGCTTCGTTTATCAGTGAGGCAAAGTATGTTTTTGAGATTTTTATTCATTTTGGTTTTTTTGGTATTCATTCTGTTTGGAGTCTGTCTGTTATGCCTTTTTTCCATTTGCTATGTTTGCTTCCTTTTTTTTTCGAAAATATTGCTATATTTGCTTTGTTCTTGAGACTTTGGTTGTTCTATTTTCTCACTGCCTTGTGATCCTTTTTCGATGGGTTTTTATCTTTGCCAAGGGATAAAAGAATAATTCTTGATTTTACATACATTTGAAAGTTTTGGTTGCTACATGTTCTCTTGGAATAGAAGGCATTTTGAATATATACATTATTTTATTGATCACTGTTAGTAAAGAACTGATTGGTGAGTGAATGACCAGAGGCTGAAAAATCATTCTAATTGAATTGTATAATTTCACATGCACCACTTCTACCTGAAGTAGTAGAATCTGAAATGCACCACCTTAAACTTTAAGCTAAACAGTAAATCGTTTTAACTTTTATTCATAGTTGGGTAGACACAACTGATTCCTAGAGATGCATTTTTCATATATATTGGGTAAAATTAAAGAGGAATACACTATATAACTATACTCTTAACCTAGCTATTTTTGGGAGGGGAAATTACATATGCCCAAATTCGTGGGCTTGCGCGTGTATGTTAGACTTGCATTGACTTTGTGTTTGTGCCAACCAAGATATATTTTTGCCAAAAACAACTTTTAGTATTTCTTGAAGAAAATTGTTCTACAAAAACTTATTTAAGTACACTATTTATGGGAGAATTCTTTTCTCGGAAATATCTTGGCTTGTATTACAAGAAAAAACTAAAAACTTGTTTTCCTATAAATCTTAAACCTTAAATTTTCTTTTCTCTTACAAGTACCAATTCAAAATTTCTTTTTAACTCGTTCTAGAAGCGACTACTATTATCTTTTCACCATCTTCTCGCTTAATTGTGCATTGCTTGTTTACTTCCCTTCTAATGTTTGTTGCTTAGTTCAGAGAATGGGGAGCGTGTGTTGCGTTGATACAAGCTCTATCGAGCAGTCTTATCTTGGACACATCTTCACAGTTGGGGTTTAACATTACTCACTCTTGAGTATACACGCGAAGTAATGTGCTAAGGAAAATTTGTTGAACCTGTAATTCTGCTCTCGTCAAATTGTTTCTGGTTGAGTTATTTCCTTTCAGTAATTTATATCTTACTTGATACATCCAACATTGTTGTTCATTATAGCAAGATTTTAACTGAAGGTTAGTACACGAAAATTTTCGAATAAACCGTCTATGCATGATGTATTGAAGCAAGATTCGATATATAAGTCACATAACAAAAGTAGTAAAAGATTAATCACACTATAACAAAAACTTGAATCAAAATAACTTAATTAAGTAATTTTTAGCATTAATATAACTAATTTCATTTAGGACTAATCAATATAGATTAGTCAAAACAATATCATAAGTTTAAAAGTATGAAATAACAAAAATATAATGCACCTAAACAAAATCAAGCCGATAATATGGAAACACTAGTACATAATATATGCCCGAACACCTTATGCAATCATCACAACTGCTAAACCTATAAACACCAAAACCATCCCCAAGCTATTAATATGGAACCATGGATCCACAAGACCTACGTCCTAGCCTAATCTAAGCTGAGCCAAATCAATAGGAGACAATGTTAAGAATATCAGTCCCAATGAAAAAAACAGTTGTGATACCTACGTCCTAGCCTAATCTGAGCCAAATCAAGATGAACAATTAAACTCGAGAATAATTCATGAAGGATGCTTTAGATTTTAGTTGGGATCAAATTTTAAGAACTTAATCTTTTGGGACTTCGTTTATTAGTGAGGAAAAGTATGTTTTTGAGATTTTTATTCATTTTGCTTTGTTTGGTTGAGTCTGTATGTTGTGCCTTTTCCTATTTGTTATGTTTGCTTTGGTTGTTCTATTTCTTACTGCTTGTGATCCTTTTTCGATGGGTTTTTATCTTTGCCAAGGGAAAAAAGAATAATTCTTAATTGTACATGCATTTGAAAGTTGTGTTTGCTACCTGTTCACTTGGAAGGCAAGTCATTTTGAATATATTCATTATTTTATTGATTATCATTAGTAAAGAAATGATTAGTGAATGAATTATCAGAGATTGAGAAATCATTCCACCTGGGCGATAGAATTTTACATGCACCATTTCTGAAGTAGTAGCACCTAAAATGCGATATGTACCCAGAAACTAGGAAAAGTTAGTAAGTTGTGTAATAGGCGACCATTTCGCACGGTTCGGGGACACTAGAGTCAACTGGCGTCAACCTTCACCCTCGTCCAATTTTTGGACCAATCCTTTTTTTCTTTTTTTTTACTCGGTCAACAAAAATAGAATAAAAAAGCGAAACTGTACAGGGACTAGGCTATATTAGCGCTAAGCCAAAAGGCTGCACGCCAATAAAACCTATTTAAAACGAAAATAAACCTCTCCAGACATTCAACAGAATGAATAAAACCTGGCCAATCCATATGATACTTTAAAGGATTCAAGACAAAGACTAATATATATGCCAAGTGGGTCAAAAGGTGCAATCTGGAGTTCTTTTTGGTCATACATTTCCCTAGTTTGTTCTAATATGCATCCTTGAAGCATATCAATATTCCTGAAGCTAAAGAATTTTTTTGATTTCAACATCATCTGGTAAACAAACTCCTATGGACATGTTCAATTCCTACTCTTTGGGAATTGTTGTGGAAGTTTTAAATCATCATTATGGCTAATTTTCTTCCTTGCCAAGTCAAAGAAGGTTTATAATTTATTCGATGATGAAATATCGCTTAAAATTGTTGAATCAGAGATCATTTTACGACATTGGAAGCTAGAGTATTCTCATATCAAAATAGCTCCTGGGGATCAGCACTGGTTCGGAACTAGGGGACTACCATTTCACTTCTAGGGAACTCAAACTTTTGAGAAAGTCTGTAGTCCATGGGTAAAACTAGTAGAATCCATTCATCAACGATGAATTTTACTAAGCTCAACAACTGCAAGTTATTGATCCATTGCCATCTTTAAAATATACCAGCTGTCATAGAGTTTGCATAGGTTTGGCTTAGCACTGAGTGAATATAAGATATGAAACCCGTTCAAGTTACTGCTCGTACAAATTACGGCGGACAGTGGTGGGTCAAAGCTCTGGTATAAAAGTTTCAATATCTTTTATTGCAGATACTTCACAGAATTCTGTTACGCAGAAACAAGGCTTTGACTTTACCAATATTACTTATTCGTCTGAGTCGGGGTCTACTTCAAATTCAAATTCCTACAATATCCCTGTGGTAAAAGAGTTGAATAAGGTTTGGAAACAAGTAACAGAAACTCCTAAAAATATTAATACTAGTACGCCTTTAGGATTCAATTTTGATTCCGTTCACCTTTGGGTTACGTTTCGACGTTCTAAGAACTCGGGTTGTAGAGATTATTCGAATCCGTGTCTGGGACGTTATAGTCTCTCAAGACATAGATCTAATCACCAACATACTAAATCTAAAATGTCGAATTTTTCCCCGGACACTGTATTGGTTAAATTTAACAGATTCTCTCTTTTGATTAATGAACACCGTCTGATGAAAAATTGTATTTCATTACCATTATATTTCTCGACAGATTCTACAGATGCTACCAGCAAGGTTCAAAAAACGGGTCACGGCCTAGGTCACAGGTACTAGGCGTGACCGTTATAACGTGTTTTGACGGGTGTGAGCACGTTTTGGGTCAAAAACGCGTTATATAGGAATAAAACGCGTTTTTTTGACGTTTTTTTAAAATAACGGGTGTGATAACGGTTAAATAAGAAAAATAAATAATTTGTGATCTGAATTTCCTATGTAACGGTAATTACAGCTGTGAAAACGGTTACAACGGGTCTAAATAACGTTGTTACTACGTTTTTTCATTTTTTTTGGTTTAATTTATTTATTTATTTGTTTATGGGTTTTCAACATACAAATTTATGGATATCTAGTAAAATTCACAACCCTAAGTCTATGACTTATAACAATGCATTGTAGTTATCGTCTACCGACAATATTTATACACGCATACTATCACTATCCACTTGATATGGTCAAGTTGTCACTCGAATAGTTCAATGCATTCCCCAATATTTCAATAATGCATTTTCGGATTCAAAAGCAGTCAAAACTTTGTTGTCAAATAATACTCCTAGGCTCTTAGCTACTTGCTACAAGACTAACCAACAAGGAATGCAACAGGAAGAGAGTCAGAGACTAGCTAGAGAAAAAGAGAGTGAGAGAGGGAAGTCAGTGAGTCGATTTATCTTTTTCTTTTGCATTTGGAGGTGTGTACAGTATATGCTACATGTGGTCTGTACTTTAGAGTTCAGACTCATAAGTTAAAGAAATAAAACAAAAAAAAAAAGTAAAAAGAGTAGTTGGTTTCATGATCAAGAACAAGCGACATGCATGCTAGAGGTGTGAATTTTTATTAACAATTAATTTCGTAATTATATGAATTTCTATTCACAGTTTTTGATATTTTTAGGCGGGAAGAATGCAAATGATGCAAGGCCAATTTGCATCACCATCAGCAAGATTGGCTGCTCTGCAAGGTGATCCTGTAAGCTGGTGGTTGTCATACGGTGCTCAGTTTCCATCACTCCGGAGGATCGCGGTAAAGATACTAAGCCAGACAAACACATCGTCTGGATCCGAGAGGAATTGGAGTGTGTTTGAAAGAATTCACACCAAACTACGCAACCGTTTAGTTTCGTCAAGAATAAACGATTTGGTATATGTTCAGTACAATTTAAGATTGGAGCAGCAAAGAGTTCAAGGTAAAGCAAAGCGACGTAACATCGATGTCCACGATGTTCATAGCCTGCTGACAGATGAAAATATGCTTGATTGGATAGCAGGGGATGATGAAACACCAGTTTTACCTCAGGAAGAACATTGGTTAAATGAATTGGAAGAGGAAGCAGCTAATAATCCAGAGCCTCTCCCTCCACCATACGAATGGCATGATCCAGAAGTTGAAATCTCATATCAAAGGTTGCCAGTGAGTAACTTTGTTTATGACTTTGGTAACCTAACATTTGGAGACAATACACAAGGTCATGAAAATGAAAATCCCATATACAATTCTCATTACACTGAAGATCGTCCAGAAGAAGATACCCGAGGAATTAATGAAGAGTATAATTCCAATATTAATATCAATAATGAAGTAGATAATCGTAATGATAATGAGGAAGAAGACTATGGTTATGAAGATGACGATACTGTTAACTACGACAGCCAAATGCATTACGCGAACCAATATGAGGCGGAGGAAGAGGAGGAGGAATCAACTGAGAATCGTCAAAAAAACAGAAAATACTTGAATAAGTCGAAAAAAATGCCGGTACAAGTTGGTTTGTCTAAGTTTAAAATTTCAAGCACTACTGTCACCAGGTTACTTATTGTAAGTATAAAATTTGAAGTGTTTAATGATTATTTATGAAATTTTAGTTGTAAGTTTGAAATTAAAAATTGTATAAGAATTTCTCCAACTCAAATTTTTTTTCCTTAAAAACGGGTTTAACCGGTATGAAAACGGAAAATACGGTGTAAAAAACGTGTGTTAAAATGTTATTTAGAAGAAAAAAACTGAAATATTAATTTTAGAAAAACGGTAATCACAGGTGTGAAAACGGTTATAACGGGTCTAAATAACGCCATTTTTTCCTATTTATCGGTGTTATTTAGGTAAGCGTGTTGGTGAGCCTCACGGGCACGGTATATGGGCGTGAGCGTTATAACGGACGTTTTTTCGGAAAAAAACGGCCGTTTTTCAAACCTTGGCTACCAGTAGAGATTTCAAGGTTGAGGAGTGTGTATATCTAATAGATAAAATCAACTCCCATATTTAAGTCAATAAGCTAATGGATCTGTCTTATGATCATCCTAATATGAGGAATATATGTCAAAGCATGATTAACAAGAATATTGCAGAAATGAATTTGGGAATTTCCTCTGATGCTGATGATAATGCATTGAGAACTTTCGACTCTGATGAAGAAGTACCGGTAGAAGATAATAAAGAAGATCAAAAAATTTGAGTTGTGAATGATTTGGGGGAGACTGATTCACTGCGTCTGGGTGGTTTTAATCCAATTGCAAGTTCTAGGGTTTATGTGTCTTCTCATGGATCATAAGATCATGTGTTCGAGTATTAAAGGGATTGGGAAGGATGATAAGGTTACAACAATCACAAATGCTATATGGAAAAACAATATTTCTATTTGCTCAATTTTGGAATCAAAAAGGAATTTGTTGATGACAATCTGATAAGATCTCTTTGGGGAAATATTAGATGTAATTAATATATCAATCTTCGATTGGTTTTTCTGGAGGCATTATAAATATTATGCGGAAGGATGGTGCTTTGCATATGGAAGATCATCTTAAGGGTGGTTTTTCTTTGTCTATTAAATTCAGGAACTCAGCTGACAAATTCACCTGGCTATTCACAACTGTGTATGGAGCTTCAGATACAAGCTATTATAGACACTTTAATGCTGTTCTAACATAATCTGAAAGAAATCTACCCGGTGGCAACATAAGTAATAGAAAATCATTCAAAAAGTTTGTCAATAGGCATGAGCTTATGGCTGGAGATAAGTTCACTTGGACTAATTGTCAGACTCTTCTACTATTATCTAGACTAGATGGATTCCTAGTGACTACAAATTGGCAAAATTAAATGTCCCTGTATATTGCAGGTAAGACTTAAGAGGCATGTGTCAGATCACATTCCAATTCTGTTAAATTGCAATTCTGGACTTCAATACAAAGTTCCTTTCAAGATAGACAATTATCTTTTATTACATCCATATTTTCTCCCCAACCTAAAGATATAGTGGCAAACTTAATATTAGGCCTACTTATGTTTTTGCGAAAAAAAATCAAGGTATGAAATTTCTCATTAAACCTTGGAGGAGATCATTGGGAGACTTACTAACTCAATTGGAACATCTTTAGGAGATGATTGACTATTGGAATATGCATGAAGAAAATGACATTATTTTGTCTACTTCAGAGGTGTTTGATAGAAAAGATGGCATGCTACAATCTCTTTAAACTTCGCTAGGAAGTTGGGACAGAGAGCTAAAGAAAATTGGGCAAAGGAAGCTGAAAAGAATTCAAGGTACTTACATAAAATGGCTTCTTACATAATCGTTTACAGTAATATCAATTTTCTGGCTATTGATGGGGATATTTCTTATGAAAAATCCAAATTTGCGGAGGAAGCTATGAAGTTTTATAATTCTCTTTTTTCCGAAGAGCATGTGACAAGACCAAGTTTTGATGATTTAGCATTGCATGCAATCTCTGTTTCATATAGTATTTTTCTTGAGAAACCTTTTACAACATATGAAGTTAAGAATGATATTTGGCATTTTGGTACAAATAAAGCCCCAGAGCCATATGGGTTAACAATGAAATTCTTCAAACAACTTGGGAAATTATCAAGGATGATTTGATGGATGTGATTAAGGAATTTGAAAGCAGTGCCTCTTTGGGTTGGAGATTAAATTGTATTTCTTTGAAATTAATCCCTAAAGTTAGTAGTGTTGTAAGCCTTCATAATTTCATGGCAACAAGCCAAATTAGTGGAGTTTACAAGATAATATCAAAGCTTTTAGCAGATAGGGTGAAGACAATTCTACCTTATATCATTGCTAATTAACAAGGTGTTTTTATACATGATAGACACATAAATGATGGGATTTTAATTACTTCTAAAGTCATTGATTCAAGATTAAGAGAAAAAAAATCTGGGATTGTATATAAGGTTGATTTTGAGAAGGCTTTTGACATCGTAAACTGGAATTGCTTGGATAATATGTTGAGAGGTTTGGATTTGGTTCAGTTTAGAGGAGGTGGGTAAATTGGTGTACTTCAAGTGTCAAATTTTCAATTCTTATCAATGGTGAAGCCACAAAAATGTTTAGAAGTTAAAAATGGGTGAGGCGGAGAGATCCTATGTCTCTTTTCCTGCTCATTATGGTGGTGAAAATACTATCACTTATGACTATAAAGGCTGAGTATGTGGGCTTGAATTATGGGTTTCAAGTTGTTGCAAATGGCACCTTCATTGCACATTTACAGTTTGCAGATGACTTACGGTTTTCATAGATGATTCAGTGGAGCAAGTAAACAAATTGAAAAATATATTGTTTTTTTTAAGTAATTGAAAGATTAAAGGATAACTCTAGTAAAAGTTCAGTGGTGGGAGTTGGATATGACCATAATGGTGCAAACTTTACTGTTGATTTTGGGTGTCAGTTAGCTAGTTTTTCGCTAAATTACCTAGGTATTCCATTAGGTAGCGAATTCAAAAATAAAGTGATATGAGAGACTATCATCCAGGGATGTCACCAAAAACTAAGCAGCTAGAGAAGGAGGTATTTGTCTAAAGGACAAAAACTAATCTTAATGAACGATGCAACAGGTAGTCTGCCAATTTATTACGTGTCAATGTTTGAAATTCCTGCTAGTGTTGTGAAGGAGTTGAAAAAGCTTATGTGAAATTTTCTATGGGATCTACAAACAGAAAAAGGAGCTGGATTGCATAGTCAAAAGTTGTGTTTCCTAAAGCTAGATGAGATGTTGGGATAAAGAAATTAAAACTTCTAAACATGGCATTACATTATATGTGAGATATGAAGCTATGGTGAAGAGAAGGAAGCATTCTGGAGACAGATAATTCTGGAAAAATTTGGTGGTAACTGTTCTTTTGTTTTTTATCCAAGTACTTCTAAACTTTTTGTGGGTATGAGTCTATGGTATGGCATTCTAAAATCAGGCAATTTTTTAAATATAACACTAATCTTGTTCTCAAGAATGGAAAGAGTATCAGCTTCTGGTGTGATAAATGGATGGGTCAGGTAGTCTTGAAAGATAGATTCAATCACTCTACAAAATTTCAACTTCAAAAACTACAACTTTAAAAGATATGGTGTCTGCAAATAGAGCTTGGAATTTTAACTTCGAAAGAAGTCTGGATGAACAAGAAATATGCTAAATTGCTGATATGTTGCAGGTTTTAGAAGATTTTGTTCCTGAAAACGCGAGGGTACCTAGTACACCACCAACTTTTCCGTTTGGAATTATAAGAAAAAACCTAATAAAATTGAAAGCAGGACAACTTAATGATCTTTAAACAATATATGTATATACGGTTTATCTTTCTTGTACAATCAGTAGTTTAGATCAAAAATCCATGAACCTGATTGTGTACAAGAATTCTTGGATAATCTCAAAAATCAATATCCAAGATCAACCTAGTATGTACCGGAACAGTACACAAACCGAATTCCAACAAGAACAAGTCTTGTGATCTATATTTCAAGATACGAATTCTTAAGAACAAGTCTTGTAGGTTCTATACAGTTTTAGTTAAAAATTGTCTAGGTTATTTATCAAATCACTTGCTTTTACTTTAACTACGTAAAATACAAATATGATGCAGAAGTAAGAAGTAAAGCAAGACACAAAGAAATTTTGTTAACGTGGAAAACTGCACCTGCAGAAAACCCCCGGGACCTCGTCCAGTTTGAACACCAAGAAGTATTAACCAACTACAGACACTATCTTACTATCAGACTTTGGACTGGAATGTAGTGCGAGACCGAATCAAACCCTTCAAGCGACTCAGTTACAACCGCGCGCCTTACGTCTCTTGAACCTCGCAAGGTTCTACGAACTTGATTCCCTTAGCTGACGTCCTTTACAGCCTAAGAGTTGCTTCATCCGCAATGAAGACTTTTTGGAATTTTGAATCCACAAAACACCAGTTTTGATTTCCCTTTTATGTGTGAACCAAGGTTTTTGGAATCTTGTGTTTGTTTTGAATGATTAGAAGGTAAAAGTAATATCAAAACAAGCTTGTAGGTTAGGGATTATTATACTCATCAAATTTGGAAGAGAAACCTAATTATTCTACAACAAGAACTAGAATAAATTTAGACATATCTTGTTAAAACTTCTTAAGGAATTTATGAGACGCCTTAATTGAAGTTTTCTTTCTAGTCCATATTTCGACCAACAAGTGTCGGTATACGATCGTGAATTGAAATCTATTAAATCTATGGTTTATGATCAACAATTCTTGAATTGCCGTATATCAGAAGAGAAGGACCTTAGAATATACAAGAATAATTGAATTAACCTAGATTACGAGTTTCATAACTATCAAGAAGATTATTACCAACTCGTGTTTTGTGATCCCTAAAAAAAAGTCTTATTGTCTCACTCTTGTTCACGAAGAACATAAGTAGTGGAAAACAGCTTTATGAAGCTTACACCAATTCTCCAAGGGATGAATTCTATATATAACTTACATAAACTCTTTATTTATGGTGAACGATAGCTTGAATCCCAAGCAAGTTCGTGAGCAATTTTTCTTTTTCAAGACCCTCCTTATTTTGAGAGTCTTTCCTAAGTTACAACTCTTGCGTAAATAAATAATTAAATAATATTTTTGTAAAATAAATAATAATTTATCTTAAGAAGGACTTTAAAATATCACAGACATTTTCATATGCCAATTAATTGTGTGTGGAATAATAACCATCTTGCTTAGATAAGGAAACATATAAAACTTACCTAAAAATGCATTTATTCATGTTTTCACGCTCAGGTCTGTGAACCGTTACAAACAGTTCGTGGAGTGTCTCACGAACTGCAACACTTAGTAAGAGTTGCTTTAATAAATCACTCATATATAATTTCTTCGTTATAACTCAGAATTGAGTGATTCTTGGTACGTTAAATTGTTAAGCTCATTCACTACGACATAAGGACCTTTTTAGGGATAAAGGTCATTATAACTAAAGTCATGGCACAAATATCCTCGATTCCATACATAAATGCATGCTTACCGTCATAGGAATAAATCCATAGAGTCAACACTTATTTCAATAGATTAGAAAGGTAGAATTGAACAAGAGCCCAAATGAAATCAGTCACCACATACCTTTGTTAATGAAGTACTCGTTGATGTATTCGTTTGATCTTCAATCTTCGAGGGTTATTCAGTGATACATCTGATACTCAACTACACACTTCTAATCCTAGTCAGATACTTAACTTTAACTAGAAACCAAGATATCGTTTTGTTCAACTAACATTGACAAAAAGATTGAGATAGCAAAACTTTTGCGTTCAAGCGAGAAATGCTCCAACAGTTCCTACCGCTGATGATGAGGATAACAGAAAGTGGGGTTTTATAGGAGATTTTTTTGTTGCCAACTGTTATGCAGCACTAGAAGTTGATGGTTTACTTGTTTTCCCACATAAGAAAGTCTGGATTCCTAAAGTACCTTTAAAAATTTATTTTCTAATGTGGAGTCTGTGTCATGGTGGTGCTCATACTCTTAATATGCTTTACAGATCTAGGAGGGTGCAGTATAGATATTTTTGTTCTTTATGGTGCTGAGCTTGAAACCCATGAGCATCTACTTCTACATTGTGTGGAAACTAGGAAGTTGTAGCGCTACTATTGGATGACTTTCAAGTCAGCTGGGTTTTCTCAGATACTATCAAAAGGAACATGTGGGAGTGGAAGAGATATAATAGTAAAGTCTTTATGAGACAGATTTCGAGTCTATTACCATTTTCTATATGGTGGACAGTGTGAAATGAAAGTAATGGAAGACTCTTCAGAAACGAGATGGGGAATCTAGATCACATGATCATATCTTCAATATGATCTTTGTTTAGTTGGTCATTAAATTCGAATTTGTTTTAAGGATACTCATTGAATATCTTAATTTTTTTTTGGAAATATTTAATTCACACATAACTTTAGCTATCTCTTTTATTTTGGTATTTTCATCACTTTGATGAAGTCATAGCTCTAATAGCACTTCCCCCCTTTGTCTAAAAAGATAGAGTGAACTAGCTAGAATTTGGTACTTCAATGAATGGCTCACGTAACATTATCCATTTCACTTCCAAATGAAAGTTAGGATCATTTTATTTACAACATCAGTTCGTTGTTTTTTTGTTCATATGAACTAGTTTATTGCTTTTAGAAATTAGAAGTTATAAGTTTTACTTATAAAAAACAGTGAACGTATAATAATAAAGAAGGGAGATCCTTCCACAATTTTATTTCTCCTGCTATCTAATATTTTAGAGATGTGTTTTTCTTACAGAGCTCTACGGATTTGAAGCTAATTAAATGAATTTTAACCATTTAAATTAAAACCGGGTATATTGTAAGATTCGGTATATCATAATACAATAATTTTTGCTGGATATGTAGAGCTTTATAGGAGGAACATATGTCAAAGAAATTAGTATCAAATCTGTAACCATTTGGTTTTTATTCACAAAGAAAAATAAAAATTTCAAAAGAATATGACAGTGTGAGAATATGTATCAAGAGATCCTCCATCAGAGAAAAGTTTTGATGGGCGCAAATTTGGACTGGGGCATGGGGACTAACCGTAAGATGACATTTGTCCTTCTTAATTTGACGGTTTTAATAAATTTGTGTTCGATTATAGACACCCAAGTTATTCTTTTCTAAATTAAAACTGATATCTTTAGGTGTCCAAAAATAACGACAATCCTAAATTAATGCACAAACAGATTGTATAAGGAAAAAAAACATATATTGGGTTTTCCAAGAAATATGTTCAGAATTATGGTTTCATAGCTTCGCGAGGTAGAAGAAGTTGAGGCAAACCACCACCTGACATAATGCAAATTCAAAACGATTCGAAAACAAATACTACCTCCGTTTCAAAATAATAGGCAGGTTTGTGTATAAATTTACACACAAACCTGCCTATTTTGAAACGGAGGGAGTACTTGTTAAGAAGGTTCTCTGGCCAATGATGCAACTGTAATCGGTAAAAATAAAAAGATTAAGAAAACTAATTGAAACTCCAAGAATGTACAAGACTAAGCAGTTCAGTTATCAAAGTTAAATTAGCTAGTCATCGGAAGTTTAATAACACTCAAAATCAAAACTGTTGCCACTGATTTTTTGAACAGAACTTGCTTGGGTTATTGTTAACAAATTAATACAGATCTCCGCTACATAGCTTATAGCCTAGTACTACTCTGTTTTCAAAGTGTTTGGTGATTTTAATTAAGATGATTATCAAATTATAATTAAGATTTACTCCTTTTAGTTATTTTTGGATAGCTAAAGATACAATATTTGCTTTGATTTGAAAAATGATAATTTGGGTGTTTAGAACCCGAACATAAATTTGTTAAAACCGTCAAAATTAAGAACAAATGTCGTCTTCTTTTTGGTCTCTCACGCCCTCGTCCAAATTTGACCCATCAAAAATTTTCCCCCTCGTGGATAATAACTTTTTATTTATTTATTTTTGGTACCGTAGAGTGCATTTTTATGCCATGGTATTTCCCTGGAATTTATGTGATGCTCAAATGAAAAGACGGATTTGAGGCTTGAGCTATCTTTAACCGTTCGATTCTTAACACAATAAGACCGTTTAACCCATCAAAAACTTGATTTGATGGTTAAAAACCTAAATTTGACATTACATCGTATTGTCCCCTCTGCTTCCCAAAACCTTAGAGACAAAACCTAGAAACATAACTTCAAAGACTTCAACATCTGACACGTGGACATAAAGTACAACGTCAAAAATCAATCAGACCCAAATCACAACCTGATCTTGATTTTCTTTGGTTATTTTCTTAACTATCATTAAAGCAATATTATATAGTAATACTGTTAAGACCAGTGGATGATCAAAAGACCCATTCAACAAAGTAACAGTAAAAAGTAGAAACATGCTCACATCGTTGTTATACTGGTGGGTAATCTTATGGATGCATGATGGGATGGATGGTATGGACATACAAGTTAAGTAATTTGGTTTTGCTTTGCATTTGTCTTTGTCAACACAATATCCCATTTACAGACCATACTTTTCTGCATCATTTTGAAAGTTTTTTAACTCATAACTCATAAGGGTATGTTGCTAGCTAGCAACTTATCTTCTTCACCACATTATAGTGTTGAATATTATTTAGCTAGTACGTACCATACACTTTCATTTAGTGGTCCTTCCATCTACTGTTGCTTCTTGTTTCTTCAAAACCCTAATAATCAATAAAGAATCCCTCACCTCACCACACCACTACTCCTTTTCTTTCTTTTTGATCTCTTCTTCTTCTTTTTTTTTTTTTTGAGAGCTCAACAGAAAGAAAAGAAAGAGAAAAGATGGGTAGAGGTAAGATTGAGATCAAGAGGATTGAGAACTCAACAAACAGACAAGTTACCTACTCAAAGAGGAAAAATGGGATCTTGAAGAAGGCTAGAGAGATCACAGTTCTTTGTGATGCTGATGTTTCTCTTGTTATCTTCTCTAGTACTGGGAAAATGAATGAATATTGTAGCTCTCCGTAAGTATTTCCTTCAGAGCTAATTATGATCATCTCTTCTTTTGTTTAGCTTTCTTTTTTATTTTCTCTTAATTATATTTGTTTGTTGATCTTTTGACATGTGCAATTCATCAAGGTTGATAAAGCAATTGGATAGGTACCAGAAAGCTTCAGGGAACAAATTATGGGATGCTAAGCATGAGGTTATCAGTTTCATCCTACATCTCCGATCCAGCCATGCTCTAGATTGATGATTCATGTTTTTTTATATAAGAGTCTGACTTCTTACATAAAAACATGAGCAGATCTAGTAACAAAGTCTGAGTCGATCTGTCTCCCTTTCTAATAGAAAATAGTCATGCTTTTGTGTATGCATATCATGGGTGTTTTATTTGTCTTTGTTCCCTTTTTAGCAAACACTTACATCACATATTTTTGTTATTTAGGGTAATAATTAAGGATCTATGAGTTACTGAAAGATCATTGAACTAACATGTATATATATGTGTAACTACAGTATCTCAGTGCTGAAGTGGATAGAGTCAAGAAAGAGAACGACAACATGCAGATCGAGCTCAGGTATGTGTTGCATATGTAGAGATCAAAGAAATAAGTAATTAAAGTGACCCTAGCTAACTAGCGAGCTTTAATTCTGTCAATGGATTTTTATGTGCTCAGAATTATTTTTGAATTTTCTTATTGGTTTATGTTTTTGGGTTTTGCTTATTATTGTTCATCACTGGCCGGTTGACATTGCAAATGCTTTGCAGGCACCTGAAAGGTGAGGATCTGACCCCCTTGAATCCAAGAGAGCTAATACCCATTGAAGCTGCCCTTGAGGATGGTCTTGTTGGTGTTAAGGCCAAAATTGTAAGTAGTACCCATAGAATTTTTTTGCTGAAGTTGTCAATTCTTGTATGTAAGTATACTTTTGATTATTGATGATTAATCTTGCTTATTCTCTTTCATTGTTATTATCTTGAATCGCAAACAGAAGGAGCACCGTAGAGCACTTAAGAAAAAAGTAAGTAAAGCATGAATAATACAGATGTGTTTTTATCTCCTAATTCCTTTCACATATCCATTCATATGGTTAACTCTAATATTTCTGTATTGGATTTTTGGGGCCTCCTGAACAGACTAGGATGTTAGAGGAGGAAAATAAGCGTCTCATTGCCAAACTAGTACGTATTTATCACTCATTATTCAATAAGCTAATCCTTCAATTTAATTATTTGAATCATTCGCATCAGCTACTGTGTTTTGATAACTAACCTTTTCTTATTTGTAAAATTTGAACTGCAGCAACAAGTGGAAATTCATGGAAGAGGGGAGATGGACACTGGGGCAAATAACGGGTATAATAATCAGAAAGCAGCAGATGGAACCAGGGATTACCCGTCTCATAACGATAATCATCATCAGGTGCCATTTGCCTTCCAGATGCAGCCAATTCAGTCTAATCTCACCACGGCCACCACCACCACCAACAACAACAAATACCAGCTACTAGATTAAGTTGGCTGCATTTATATATATATGTATGATTTGGAAAAACCATAATACCTTCTACTCTATCGTTTCTTCAAGTTGTATGATAAGTATATTTGATGCCTACAGCCCTTTGATAAAGGGGTTGTACTAGATCATGAGCATAGCTGCTACTATAACTACTTCTGAATAATAACTGATTGTTAATTAGCTGCAACTTAATATTGCATTGTGTTATGACCTAATACCGTTTTTGTCTATCGTGCAATTAGGTTATGTACATGCTAACCTAGTACGTCCATGTTTATATACTACACTAGATAGCTCAATGCCTTTCTATTTATTTGGAATTCAACTATTCAGGAGAGGTAACTAAATTGCATAACATCATTGTGTATGCGGACCTCCTTTCACGGTATTTTGCTCCGTTTCTTAAAATGCAAAATATATTAGTTTGAATTCTTGGTTATTCGCATGGGGATTTTGTTGCTCAAGGTGTTACAGATTTTAGTCTGCTAAAGATTCTTGGTATTAGGAATTTTGCTCGTTATATCCAATTTTTATTTTTACTTTTTTTTTTTATAAGTTGTTCATCCAATTATGGCACAACCTCATGTTGCCTAAAAGCATTTTGAAGCAAACAGAACAAGTGTACAACATGAATCATGATGAGCATGGAAGTTAGTTTGTAAACTCATTATTGTGTTTTACAAGTAATTGAGGTTGAATTTGTTCAAAACTAGGATGTATTCATCTTCTGTAATAAAAGGGAACAAGGTCCTATTCTATTTCACTACAATGTCAAAGTTATACAAGACTATGATGCAACTTCTAGTCACATCTTGTTTTCACTAGGAGGGCTAAACTCGTGTTTTGCTATGACATTGTCAAACTTGCCAAAAACCATGAGTCAGTGCTGACTCTGAGAGACTGAGATATGATCTTATTAAGCCCAGGCACGAGATTCACATCCATACCAAATCTCTCGTGCAGCATTAACTTCACTTCTTCACGCCTTGTAGGCTGGGACCAATATATTGACCTGTAGTGAACGTGTCATACGCTGAAGCCTTTCAAATTTCGCATCAGGTCTTTGTCTTTCGGATTTTGAAAGAGAATGACAAAAACAAATTGGAACTAACATCAGACCATCAAACTAAAGCTGAATGCATGACTAAATAAGTGAGTAAGTTATTATTAAATGCATGTTACTTAGATTTTCTCGATTTCCTCTCCTAGTCATTCATATATATACACGGTCGTTAATCTTTTGGGTAATGCACCTTTTCCTGTAAGTTCACGGTTCACATCTCTTTCACCAAAATAGGTTGGTTTTGCTTTACTTTGCCAACACAAAATCCCATTTTAAACATACATACTATTTGCATCATCTTCAAACCTTTCTGGTCTTCTTATCTACTACTGACTACTGTCTACTGCTAGCTAGCTAGCAACAACTTAAACTTGTTTTATTATATATCTTCCTCCTCACCTTAGTAGTTCAGCTAGTACTACTACTTTCATCTGGTTCTTTCATAGTTCATACATATCTTAGTACCTGCTCATAGAAAGAGAAGAAAGAAGAGAGATGGGTAGAGGTAAGACTGAGCTCAAGAGGATTGAGAACTCAACAAACAGACAGGTGACTTTCGCAAAGAGGAAAAATGGGTTGTTGAAGAAAGCTAGAGAGATTTCCATTCTCTGTGATGCTGATGTTTCTGTTGTTATGTTCTCTGAAGCTGGAAATATGACTGAATACTCTAGTGCTCCGTACGTATTTCCTTCATACATATATGGGTTCTTGAATTCATTGTCTGCATTCTCTGCTATATATAGCTACCTGTTCTTAATTAGAATCCGTCCTGTACTCGTTAGATTCTTATTTTTGGTTGGTTTTGGACATATGAAAGGTTGATTGAGCAATTAGCTAGATATCAGAAAGAATCAGGGAAAACATTATGGGATGCTAAGCATGAGGTCAGTTTCATCCTTATTGTTTGTCTTCTTTATACTTGTTTTTCATGTATTGGCTGTGTAAGAATAATTTTTATATTAAGGAAAATGCCTTAGATTGGCAATTCATGGTTTTATATAAAGAATATTCTAGCTACTCTGCAATCTGTATCAACACTTCCATAGATAGAGTGCAAGATAGCTAGCATTTGAATGCCTAAAACCAGGGTGAATGAATGCTTTTGGGTGCTTGGAGTGGTGATAGTAACTCTTGCTTGCTAGTAAGATTAGTATCTTTTTTGAACAAAAGTGTTCAATTATAATGTTAATGAAAAAGAGCAAATAAAATTACAGAACCATAAAAAAAGGCTCATAGAATTTCCTTTAGTACTAGACAAACTGAAAAAAAAAAAAAAAACTTAAGAGAGAGAAATTTCCTAAAGCTCATCGTGTGAATCATCATCATCTTCTGGTGATCCAGCACCAGTAGCTCCACCAGATTTCTGATACATGGAAGTGATGATTGGATTTAAAACAGCTTCTACTTCCTTGAATTTCTCGTCATAGTCTTCCTTGTCAGCTTCTTGGTTCTCATCAAGCCATTCAAGAGCCTCCTTTACTGCCTCCTCAATCTTCTCTTTGTCATCTGAGTCCAGCTTGTCTGCAAGCTTGTCCTTATCATTGACCTGGGTCTTCATGTTGTACACATAACTCTCCAACTTGTTTCTTGCCTCGATCTTTTCCTTGACCTTCTTATCTTCCTCTGCGAAATCCTCTGCCTCTTGAACCATTCGGTCAATCTCCTCTTGGCTCAAACGATCTTTGTTAGCTGTGATAGTGATCTTCTCTGCCTTTCCACTTGCCTTGTCTTCAGCCCTTACACTCAAAATACCATTGGCATCAACCTCGAATGTGACTTGAATCTGAGGGACTCCCCTTGGAGCTGGAGCAATTCCAGTAAGATCAAACTTTCCAAGCTCCCTGCAGTCTTTTGTGAGACTTCTTTCACCTTCGAAAACACGAATAGAGACAGTGGTCTGCTGATCCTGGTAAGTGCTAAAAACTTGAGATCGCGTGGTTGGGATGCCTGTGTTCCTAGGGATCACCTTGGTCATCACACCACCAACAGTTTCAATACCGAGAGTAAGTGGGGCGACATCCAATAGAAGAACATCTTTGGTTTCATCACCACCCTCTCCACTCAAGATACCTCCTTGTACAGCAGCACCGTAAGCAACAGCCTCATCTGGGTTGATACCTTTGCTTGGCTCTTTTCCATCAAAGTATTCTTTAAGGAGCTCTTGAACCTTGGGAATCCTAGTACTTCCACCAACAAGGACAATCTCATCTATCTGGTGTTTCTCTAGTCCAGCATCAGCCATAGCCTTCTTCACAGGTCCCATGGTCTTCTTGAATAGATCAGCGTTCAATTCTTCGAAACGAGCACGGGACAGTGGTTCTGAGAAATCCACGCTGTCGAATAGTGACTCAATCTCAACTCGCACTTGATGTTGGTTACTCAAGGCTCTCTTAGCACGTTCACACTCCCTCCTCAGCTTCCCAAGAGCCTTGTTGTCCTTGCTGATGTCCTTCCCATGCTTCTTCTTGATCAATTTAATGAAGTGATCCATAACTCTGTGATCAAAGTCTTCACCTCCCAGGTGAGTGTCTCCGTTTGTGGAAAGAACCTCGAAAACTCCATTGTCAATATTCAAGATACTGACATCAAAAGTACCACCACCAAGGTCAAAAACAAGAATGTTCTTCTCTTCACCTTTTTTGTCCAAACCATAGGCGATAGCAGCTGCTGTCGGCTCGTTGATGATCCTCACGACATTTAAACCAGCAATCACGCCAGCATCCTTTGTAGCCTGTCTCTGAGCATCATTGAAGTATGCAGGTACAGTGACAACGGCATCCTTAACTTTCTTTCCGAGGAACGCTTCAGCTGTCTCCTTCATCTTAGTTAAAACCATAGCACTAAGTTCCTCAGGACTGAAATCTTTAGTCTCCCCATCGTTGATCGTGACACGAACATAAGGCTTTCCTTCTTTATTCACAATCTTATATGGGAAGAGCTTCATATCCTTCTGTAAATTTTTATCAGCAAACAATCTTCCGATAAGTCTTTTCATATCGTAGACTGTATTTTCAGGATTAGAAGCAGCTTGATTCTTTGCAGCCTCACCGATCAAACGTTCTTTAGGAGTAAACCCAACCCATGAAGGGGTAATACGGTTACCTTGGTCGTTTGCTATGATTTGAACATGTCCATCCTTGTAAACACCCACACATGAATATGTCGTACCAAGATCGATACCAATTACTGTTCCTAACTTTGTTGATTCCTCTTTCGCTATGGAATATACACATAAAGAACTGCATAAGAGGATTAAGAATACCGTTAATGAAGATGAGAATCCACGATTTCTCCACGACCCGTCCATATTGTTGCAAGAAAGAAGAAAATCTCAAGCTACACAGAAGAAAGAAAAAAGCTCAAGCTACTCTGAAAAGCTCAAGGCGGTGTTCTGTATTTTGCTTTGATAGCCTGCTGACTGCTCCTTTTATAAGTCTCGGGAGCTTCTTTTTACTTGTTCTCGAACACTATTTCCTAATAGAAGAAAGGTTTCTTGGGTAGTATAAAACTCGGCTCCAGATCACTATGACCAAAACTTTCCTGCCCTGGACTAATAACATGATGACACGTATGCATTATTGTATCATCTTTATTTTATGTGCCTCCAGATCCTCTATGCCAAATACTTCCTGCCCTGTCCTGACTGTCCTGACTAATCATGTCATGACATGTATGCACATTGTATCATCTTTATTTTCTCTCAAAATTCAACTCATACTCTGTGTGCTAGTTATATTATTGCAGTATCCTATATGAGCTGAGCCCCTCTCGTAGATTTTTTATTTATTTATTTAATTTATTCATTAATGAAACTTGATTGAACTAATATGTATGCATATATTGACATGAACTACAGCGTCTCAGCGCTGAAATCGATAGAGTCAGGAAAGAGAACAGCAATTTGCAGATCGAGCTAAGGTATCTTGCACTTGTACTCTTGTATGCTTAACTAGATAGCTAATCTTGTAAGTTTGTATTATTCATCACCGAGTGACATTGATATATAAATCAATTGGTTGCAGGCACCTGAAAGGTGAGGATCTGAAGCCCCTATCTCCTCAGGAGCTTCATGCCTTAGAAAATGCCCTTGAAGATGGATATGCTGGTGCTCGTGCCAAAATTGTAAGTAGTGTTAGTACCAGTACTGCTTCTTCATTGAGCTATTATGAATCCCGTGTTTATATATCTGTATACTTTTGATTTTTGTGTTGGGGTATTTCTTTGATTTGCTAACTGCATTCCGTTTCTAGCTTAAATGGGGCTAATTATTATGATCATATATCTCTAAAGAATGTTATTTTTCTGTTGTTCTTTGTTGTTTGGTGCACTGCAAACAGAAGGAGCACCATAGAAAACTCAAGAAAAATGTAAGTAAACAAATAAAACATGATTAAGTAGTATCTTTTAAATGCACCACTGCTGTTTCCTGTCGATGATTTACACTTGTTATCTTTGCTCTATGCAGGGAAGACTGTTGGAGGAGGAAAATAAGCGCCTCAGTGCCACTTATGTATGTATCCGTCACTCTTTCTCTCAATCAATTTAATTTTGACTACACTTTAAAATTGACCTCTTAATTTTTCGTTAATCTGGAGCAGCAGCAGCAGCAGCAAAACAAATGGAACATGGGAGCAATGTGAAAGTCGAGCTTCGAAATGGAGTTGGTTGCATTTGAACTTAGAAAAGCTGTCACTATTTTTTGTGTTCTTCAGTTGAAATGAACAGCTTCTTTTTTGTGCCTTTGATGTTCTTAGAGCTAAACTTAAGGAAAAGAAACAAACCTGTGTTCTGCTGCAAAAAGAGTGTTTAGTTACTTTAGTATGAATTTAAGCAAAGAACTTATAAAAGCTCAATGAAGCAAGTTTTAGTACCAAAAATCTGTTGCAAGGGTACAACTTCTTAATATGCCTTTTCAAATGTCCTTGGTGGAGCATGATTTCAAGTCATGGACTTGTTCCTCCAACCCTTTTCTGTTTGCTTTTATTTGTACTCACTTGGATGTTTGTGGAGATTCAAGCTGCATTGTGTTTGGACCATCTTAGCCAATTCAACCTCTATAAAAATTGCATCAACATAGCGTATTACGTTTGTGTCAGATAGATTGAAGATTATAGTAAGATGCAGTATTGTTACCTTCATCATAGTCCCAAAAGAACCATCTAGTAGAACAAAGCAATGAGACAGGATTAGATTAGTAACGTGCAAAACACTAAGTAAAAAACAGGAGAAGTCGAAAAGACTCTTATAAAAACCTCGAACACCAAGATCCGGTTATTAAACATGGATACATTGTTCTCAAGCTATTGCAATATTCATGTGCAATAGCTTCCAAACCACCCAAGCTCTTCCTCGGTGGTACACTACCTCAGAAAAGTTTTGGTTTGATGCACTGCTTGATTGACAGAACTGAAAAAAGCCTCTTTAAATTAAGAATTTACAACAAGCATGCCTAATCTTCTCATTGTTAGAACTTACTGTCTAAGTTTCTGAATATGATTCACAATTTGTAAAAACAAAAGGGATATTTAGATTTTGGGTCTCAGCTTTGTGACCAGCTTTGAGTTTGGGTCTGGAGAAAATTTTAATTAGAGTTTGGGTCCTGGACCATAATTGGCCGTCTTGACCGTTAACAAAATAATTTTAATAAAAATAAAAATAATCTCTTCATCTTGTTCTTCATTTATTGTTCACAGATTCTTATTTTCATTATTACACGCTCGTCTTTATACCATCATCACCAACATCAATTAGCAATACCATCATCACCATTCAATTAGACCCATCAATTACTGTTGATGTAGAAGAGATTTCTTTCCGGACTTTCTTCATACATTTGTTGGGCGCACACTGGTGTTGGGAGAGATGAGCTTGCTCTAATCTTCTGACCTTTGTTATATCTCATTTCTTACAGAGAAATCAAAATTCGACAACCACCCAAAGGTAATAATCAATCACCATCACCAATCAATTATATTGCCAAATTAAAGCCAAGCTAGGGAAATGGAAGTATTTTAAGATTCCTTGGATTTAAGCTAGTGACAGAACATTACCTTGCATAATCTGCTTACAAGAAATCACCAGGCATTTTCATTACAGTATATATATGTTAATTTCAAAACTAATGAGTTAGTAGTGGTGTCGTGGTAAGTTAAAAATGAGTTAGTAGTGGTGTGGTGGTAAGTTGAAGAAGATGGAAAAAATAGGGGTAATGGTGGTTCTGGCGTTGATAGAAGATGAAGAGGAAGAAAATGGCGAAGTTGGTAAATAAATTAAAATCTGAATTTTAAATGGTCTTTTCGATACTTAACCAACTTATTTTAACTGTCAAGACGGTCAACTATGGTTCAGGACCCAAACTCTAATTAAAATTTTCTCCAGACCCAAACTCAAAGCTGGTCACAAAGCTGAGACCCAAAATCTAAATATCCCAAAACAAAACTAGTCAAATAAAACCAAGGTGACCAAACATGTGGTACAAAAACTCCAGTCATATTATTTTTAATAAATGAAAACCATTTAATTAAAAAGTGACACAAAAACTCCAGGTCAAATAATAATGTGCAAATTTAGTTTTTATTACTTTAAAAAAAGCCAAACATATCCTTTTTACCTTGTCGTCTTCTTCTTCTTCTCTCCTTTCTTTTTTCTATTTATGCGGTCTTCATCTCCCCACCACCATTAACACCAGCAGCAACAAATATCTCTCCATGAACACCATCGCAACACCTCTGTCACCACCACCAACAACACCTCCGTCACCACCAGCAGGAACACCTTCGTCTCCTCCACGAAACCTTCGTCTCTTTTTCTTCTATTTCTATTCAGATCTATCACCAACAGTAGCTCCGCCACCATCAAACCAACCGATGTGTCTAGATCCGCCACCAACAGAACCTCCGTCTCCTCCATTAACACAATCATCACCTCCTTCTCCTCCATTAACACCATCATCACCTTCTCCGTCTACAGATTTTCCATCAACAACACCGCCTCCTCTTATTTTTGTTTTTCCCACCAGTACATCAGATCCGCCACCAACACTACTTCTACCTCCTCCTTTTATCATCTAAAACCACCACCAATACCTTCAAATCGGCCACCAACAACACCTCATCTACAATCAACACCAGTACCTGAAGATCCTCTCCCAACATCACCTCCGCCTCCTCGTTCAATCCTCTACAATCACCACCACCATCTTATGATGTTTTCATCACCAGCAAATGATGATACATCTTCAAAGTCGAAATCAATATTGTATTGGGAAATGACAGATTTATGATGAAACCAAAATTGGTTTCATCAAATTCTGACAGTTTTGGTTGGTGAAAACAGTAAACTAATGATGAAACCAAATTTGGTTTCATCATAAACTTGCCTATTTTCTGTCATGAAACCAAAGATTTTAATGATGAAAATTAAGTTTATGATGAAACCAAATTTTGGTTTCACCTGATTTTTGTCTAGTTTATTCGGTCTGACTTGGAAGACGGCATGTTTGGTTTCATCATTGAAGTTATGTTGGTGAAATGACAATATGTGGTTTCGATTGTATGTACAATGGTGGTTTTGATTATATGTGTGTATGAATTGGGAGAATGTGTATAGCAGGGTCTGGTACTGGTACTCCAGGTATTGATGAAGAAGTTTTGTTGGTAGTGGTGGCCTTAACTGAAGTTATGGAAGTGATAAAGAATGGATTAACTGAGTAAGGGTGGTGCTAATGCAATGAGAGTTGTAGTTGAGCTTCAGGTGTTGCATAAAGGACTGGTATGGGTTACAATTAAAGAGGTGTATGTCTGCATTGTTAAAAGTGTAATGAATTGGCTGAAGTTGATGAAACCTAATTAGGTTTCATCGTATTTTTTTCATTTTGTTGAATATTAATATCTGTGAAGCCAATTTTTGATGGTGGGATACAGGTGGATTATTTTTTGTTGAAACTGGTTGTAGTTGAGGGGGTAATGGTAGTGGTGGTTGTGGTGCTGGTGGTTGTGGCAGCGATGGAGGTGGTGCAGTTGACGGTGGTGGTAGGTTTCATCTTATTGTGGATTGTTTTTTGTTGAAAGTAGTCTTAGTTAAGGAGGTAATGGTAGTGGTGGTTGTGGTGATTATGGTTGTGGTGGCGATGGGGGAGGTGCAGTTGACGGTGGTGGAAGGTTTCATCTTATTGTGTTTCATTTTTTCTTCTTCTTCTTTCTCCTTTCTTTTATGATGAAACCAAAATTTGGTTTCATCTTATTTTGGTGAAACCAATTTTTGGTTTCATCATTTTTCTGGTGGTGGCGCGGTGGTGGTCGGTGGAGCCGGCGAAGGTGGTCGGTGGCGGCAGCGACGACGGGCGGTGGTGATGTTGCTGGTGGTGGGTTGTTGTTCGTGGTGATAATATAATAAAATTTAAAGGTTGGGTTGATTTTTGTTTTTGTTGGATGATTTAAATAATAGAAGGGTAATGCAGACAGTGTATGTTAAATGGGGTTTTTGTGAACATTTTGTTTTTGTGGAGTTTTTGTGACACCTTTGGGGTTGTAAAAAAAAAATTTAAGCATTTTTTAATTTGATGACGCAAGTCATCTTGCATTTTTCAAAAGTCATGCGGCGGACTTGAGGAACTCCACACAGCTATGACCCTATGAGCTTGAGAGTAACACTGGTCCAGTAGAATTACATGATGAGACCTATTTTATTAGAACCTGCTCTTTCCCCAAACCCAGACGACTGGGACCATCTTAAGTCTTATGGAGATTTTTCTAACTTTCCACCATTTTGGTGCAATCAAAAACTAAATCTCCGCATCGGATGTGATGGGCAGTGGTTTTGTCCTTCATCAGGAGAGAGCTCGAACAAGGTAGTAATAACAATGGAAACATGGATGATATGATTCTAACTGCAGGTTATACTCTCTGGCACATATGGAAGATTAGATGTGCTGTTATTTTTGATAATGCTCAAATACAGGTAGATAATCTTGTGATAAGAATAAAGAAGGACATTGTGGATTGGAAAGAGAACAGAAGGAAATTAATATCCAACAGAAGTCTGAATAGAACATCTGTGAATGGAACTCATTGGACTGTCCCTCAGTCTGGATGCTATAAAGTTAATTTTGATGCCTCATTTTATAAGTTGACAAAGAAATGGGTTCTGGACTAATAATAATTGATGATGCAGGTGGAATTCAAGGGGCAGGGAGTATACCAGCAGTAGCTGAGGATGAGGAGAAGGCTGGGGCTCTACCTACATATGAAGCAATAAAGTTGGCAAAGTAAAAAAGGGTTGTCAACCTTCACCTGGAGGGAGATTGTCTTAATGTAGTCGGTGCTTTAAATGGTTCTCAAGGCTCTGTACAGTGTAATCTCAACCTTTCTCCTAAAAAAAAAGGCTCTATACAGTGGACAACAAATCCAATAATAAGAGATTGTCTGGAACTTTTAAAAAAAATTAATAAGTGGTTTGTTTCTCATGTACCAAGGGAAACAAATAGTGTAGCGCATGAACTTGCAAAACATGCTAGTTCTATTGTCTAGGAGAATAATGTCCCAATCTGGTTAGAGTCCCTCGTTAGAGAAAAACTCTGTATTAATTAGATTTTTGGTTGAATGAAATTCCTTTCCTATTAAAAAAAAAAGAGAGAGAGAGCTCGAAGTTCAGAAGAAAAAATAAAAAATTGGTCATGAAAAGGTGGACATTAAACATCTTGAACTAATTGAACTGGTGTGGTGTGTGTTGGGCTTATATGCAAATGAAGTTTTACAACATCAAATTTTGTAAAACTAAGCACTAAACCAAATATTTTGCACAATAAAAATCAAGAGGCCATGGAGACGAAGAAAAGGAAAGACAAAGTATTTGGATTGGGGTGAAGAAACAAAGTACCGGTGATTTCTATGGCATATTTACATTTTATTTAACCCTATGGGAGTCAAAAATGACAGAACGCGATTTAGACAGGAATCATCTGCAAAAGTTAAAAATTGGTGTACACTTATTTCAAAAAAGCTTGCCCAGAATCAGGTTGGCTTCTTCTGCACGTAGTGGGATTCTTCGATGTAACTGGTTAGGCGTGATACTCCATAATGTGAGGCACTTGAGGCAGCATGATAAGATGTCACCGACATCTGAGCAAACATAGGAACTGCATAACCTGCAAGGTTCTCAGAAAATATTAGTGTCATAATTTTAAGAAACTTGAAGAAGCTGAAGCAAAGTTAATAAGTGTAGATATACAGCTTTAAGGTTTTATTTCATCCGATATTTGACCAATCCTTAGATACAGACTAAACTAGCATAACGAGAACAAGATTCTCTGGAAAAGCAGACAAGCTAAAGGATAACTTATTTACTCCCACCATAAAACAAACTATCTTTATTCGAGCACAATTAACAGAATAACGTGTTCATCCTCAACCAGTGTAGTTTCTAGATGATAACGTATGTTTGACTCTGACTCCTCATTGGAAGTTTAGTTGCCCAAGAGCATCAAATTCCATGAATATAAGCCAAGTTCACATTACTAAGATGCCTATCCTTGCTATAGACACTATGATAGCCCTATAGCTCCAAGTTTTACTCGAAGGAATAACTAAGTTATATAAGTACTAGCATGGACAAAACATCCCAGAATTCCTCATTGTGAGAGAAAATCCACTATTAATTTCAGTTTTTCCCTCTCTAATCATTACTTCTTTTATACTCCTAAGTGGCTTTCTCCTTAATCCTTATTACATTTTCCTACCTACCCCTCATCCGTTATATTCCTCTCATCCTTCGTCTTCTGGCATGCAGGTGCAGGTCCACCAATTATTAGACACAATACTGGGGAATCTTAAATACTGGAGGCACTGATTAATGGACACAATACTGGGGAATCATTTCCCTTCCTAGAGTCAAAATTACTCCTGTAAAGGAAAAAAACGATCCTGCTAAACAGTTAAACAAGAGGGGGCAACTTCAAGAGAAAGAACCCAAGCTCACCTATCTCTCTCTCTCTCTCTCTTTCTCTTTCTCTTTCTCTCTCTAACCTCTAAATAACCGATACAAATTATTATCATTAAATGTTTTAGCTAGCATATGTCCCACTTAATGTTATAAAAGGCATCACCTAGTCTGGAATAAGAGAAAAATCTTAATATCTCTATGGAAAAGACAAGCGCTTTACTTAGTCTGGAATAAGCAGAGAAAAATCTTCTGTTGCGATAATCATCATTGCTATTATTGTACTTGTAGGGTCAATGGTGTCACGAATCTTTGACGTAGCTGTCTGAGGTGATTGTTCTAGGAAGCTCAGTTACTGGATAAGTAGGTTTATGAGAAAAATCTACCACCCTAACAATCATCTTATACGGGAGTCAACATTTGACGCAGAACGAAACCTTTTTTACATTCTATGACACAGACATAATAGTTAGGTCTATTAAGAAACAACCACAGAATAGGATAAAGAGCATATTAGCAGTATTTTGAAATGAAAAAACTCGATAAGCCACAAGAATTTGTTAATCTAAAATGAGGTGAATTATGTCAATAATATGAATAGAACTAGCAAGTGCAAGTAAAAAATTAATTTTTACGAGTGGCGGGTAAGTACCTGCTAACGTTGCACTGGTAGCTGAAATCAATAGAGATGAAGGAATCTGAAAAGAAGAACAAATTTCCAAGTGAGCCGAGGAAAATGCATCTGTAGGCTACAATAAATACAGGACAAACGCGATGCTATACAAGATTCCCAATTTTGGAAAAGCATGAGCTTAAAAAATCATGTTAGTGTATATCATTCGTTTTATGAATACATCCTCCAAAAGGCACAACCTGACAAATGAGGGAATTATACTTGACATGAAATCAGTGGATTTCAACCATAACAGACAATGTGTTGGACACAAAGAGAATTGTAGTACACCGCGTAATTAGAAGATTATAAGCAATTAAAATTAAACATTTTTACCCCAATAGCGAAAGGAAGCCATTTAGGACCCTTCACATGCTTTTGAATAAACGGAATCCCTGCAAAAAAATAAAAAAGTAGTTTCATAAGAAAAATCCACAGAACACTAATCTCAAACAACTATAGTACATATAGTTTACCTAAATTATAACTCTGGATTCCGCTAAAAAGTGCAGCAGCTCCTGATCCTGCCTGCACAACAAACAAACCACAATAATTTAAAGAAGAGAAGAAAAAAAAATGATACATCCTTTAATCATCTATATCACCAAGCAAAAAGAAAAAACAGAATGACAGAATGTCTATAAGAAAATCAACTCTGTAGAACTTTAACCTCTTTAGAACAAACTAGAAAGTTAAACAACTAGTGATTGATAATAGATCAAAACATCCAAAAGTAATCTCGGGTGGTAGCAAGTAGATAGTTATCTTATAGCTAGGGCTGAACATGGTTTCGGTTTTCCGCTGGAACCGGACCGAACCAGACCAATTAGGAAGAAACCAAACCGAACCATTTACTAATGGATTGGTTATGGTGTAGAAAGTGGAAAACCGATAGTGTTGGTTTTGGTTTGGTTTGACCTCTAAAACCGAACCAAAAACCATTGGAAAACCAATTAATTTTTAAACTTAGTTTCTACCTTGATTAACAAGTATTAGATTCTACCCATTGATTTAGAGGATAAATAGAAACCCTAAATCTAATATTTAAGTATGATATTCTCTCTCTTTCTCTTTCTTCTTCTCTCAGTCTCCTCCCTTCTCCACCCCTAACTACAGCAGTCATTGCTGCTACTCGACTTTCTTCTTCCCTTCTTCATTCTTTTTTGTTTATCACTAACTAAATTAAGATATATTATATATCTTCTTTTGATCTCTAGATTTAGAGTAAGCTTTAACTATTCTTGATATTTTTTTATTTATTTTTTTTGTCTGTAAATTTGTGTAAACCAATACTATCGGCAGCTACGATTTTTTTATCTGTAAATTTGTATATCTTTTTTTTTTGTTTGAGTCGTTTGACATAACTATTGGTTAACCAAAAACCACTGGGACAAACCGAAACCGGCTGGAACCATTTAGGAACCGAACCAATGGTTAATGAATTGGTTTGGTTTAGATTTTTAGAAACCGATAGTATTGATTTCGGTTTTGGTTTGGCTAGAAACCGAACCAAAACCGACCATGAACAGCCCTACTTATAGCTTCAATGATTTACTGGATGCCCGCACATGTAATCTAAGTACAAAATGCAATTCAAGTATAGAGATGATTAGGAGTTAAATTCCAATTACCACAGCAGTGAAACCGTGTAAGACGCCGTTAATAGTCTCCCCTGTTTCCTGGATTCCACATACAAAATTTAACGTTAGGATTTTTTTTTTAAATGATAATCGTGAGTACTCATCTTGCAATTCAGATAGAGAAAGATTACTGACAGAGTTAGGGCCTATGAGAGAGAGACAGCGGGGGCAGCGAGGGGATCCAAGGCCAGGGTTGATGGTTGGGTCATAATGGAGATTACCAGATCTCAGTTTTTGCTCGTAAACCTCTCTTGTTCCCATGTATAAACTTCTCTTTCTGATCCTTAGCCAATAAGTATCTTGGAGATGTGGCAGCTTTTAAAGTGATTCTGTAACAAATGAATTGTATGTATTGGATGATGATAATATGAACCTGATGTAATTTTGCTAGATGAATTTTATCAACAACTTAAACCTTAGTTACTCGAACCCGGTTACACAAGTCTCACAGCATGGTTGAAATTCTAACTACAGTTCAACTAATGATGTTATCTGTAATGCTCAGAAGTTTCATTTGGGCACTACAAATAATGTTCACTCCACCTCCAAATCAAAGAGAAGAAAATACGTAATTTAAAATCAAAACCTTAAATTGCATAAGATATATCCCTATACTACTACCTGTTGCTGGCTTTCCCAAATCTCATACAACAAGTCTCACAGCATGGTTGAAATTCTAACTACAGTTCAACTAATGATGTTATCTGTAATGCTCAGAAGTTTCATTTGGGCACTACAAATAATGTTCACTCCACCTCCAAATCAAAGAGAAGAAAATACGTAATTTAAAATCAAAACCTTAAATTGCATAAGATATATCCCTATACTACTACCTGTTGCTGGCTTTCCCAAATCTCATACAACAGTGCTGTGCCCATTCTTACTACCTTCTACAAAACTTAGGATGTTAAACTCAATTCAATTCAGTCAACGTTTTTGATTATCAAATCCAAGAATGCTTAGCTTTTCCTCTAACAAAATCAAAACAATGAATTCGATTTAAATCTTAGATTATACGTCCATCAAATTACACCATTACACAACAACAAATGTGAACAGAGATATTGAACCCTACCTTACATTTTTCTTGTAAAAAAAATTCTTAAACCTCTTACTCCTAATCAGAAAATGAAGGCAACAAGATCATTTATCTATGAAGGTAATATAAAAGCTAGATTTCCTGTTAATTGTCGTCAAGATATTGTTATGCAACTTCATTATCAACTCCAACAAACTCCCATACAATACAACTCAATGCATCAAAATCATGCTAAATGTCTATCTCTAGTTTTTGTATGTAATATAGAGTAACTTGACAAAGAAAAGGGTATGCAAAAAAGAAATGTTAAAACACATAATCAGTTCATAGGAGTCATGCCAAAGGCTCACAAATTTATAAGCAGACTAAGTGAATGTTAAAACATAACAAAAACGTAAAGCAATGGTGTTTCATAAATAAGACAGTTCATGTTATTAAGTTACGCAAACATGGATTTTTAAAAAAAAAAAAAAACAAGGTGGTTTTGTATTGCAAATCAATGGGTTGAAATCTTTGAGTTGCAGTGTTGGGAGGAGATTACAAATCCAAATGAAAGAATTTTAATTTTCAGCTACCGGGGGAGTTTTGAATATGGAACTCATTGAGTCCTTTTCACAAACAGTAGAAAGGCCGGTTTCAGTACCAGACTAGTTCATGATGAAAAGAGATACCCGGATGGCTGCAGTCATTCACTACTTTCATAAAATCACTTCTTAACCCTTGAAATCATACATATTTCAGGACACGAAGAATAATCGCACAAAAACATAGGATTTAAACCAAGTTCCCTGTGGTGCAAAAATCATTGAAGAACACAACGGTTTGAAGGAAATTCAGGGAAAAACAAAATTGATTAGATTCAAGGAGATAAGCCTCAGATACACATCTGCAGATTCACATAAATCATTTGATTAGATTCAAGGAGATAAGCCTCAGATACACATCTGCAGATTCACATAAATCATGACAGTTATCAAGGGTTGAGAACATGACATTTAAATGAAGATAAAGTAAAACAGGAACCCCTACCTTTGTGCAAGATAAACTTCGGCGAGTATGGATGATGGGTTTAGGTCGAATTTGGATTTAAAAGCCTAAAATTGTTGCTTCAATTGCTAGAGCTTTTTTTGGTGATACAAGAGCGAGGGAAGAAACTATGGTCGAATAACAGCGAAGTAAAAGAAAAGTTCTTGTGTCATCTGGCTAGCTGGTAACGAGAGAAAAAGGCACAAATGCATCTACAGGACTACCAATTATAAGGGCACTCCCCAAGGTTATAAGGGCAACTCCTATGGTACGGAGTTGAAATCTCCCCTCTTTAAAATGCTAAGTTATATAAGCTTCCACGTCGCACGGTAAATGTGATACCCCTCAAATTAAATTAGATAAAAGTTTTGAGGATGAGCAATCCCGTGATGACAAGTGTCGGGACTCTATTGGTCGAAACGTTAAAACATGGATTATACTCTGTATTTAACTGACCGTTTATGACAGTGTTAACAAAAACATGAGTATACAACACTTATGTGAATATTTACACTTTACACTTAGTTTACATAAAAAAACTTAACTGGACGTTACTAACGCCAGTTAGGTAGACAATACATCCGTGAAAACTAAACCTAACCGAGATCCCATTCATACACTGTGATCGCATAGAAAACAACTTCCATATTCTTCTTCTTAAACAAACCACCAGCCTTGAATAAGAAAATCACCAGGATGCTGATGCTTTCTATTTTTCTCCATAAGCCAAATAACGCGTAAATGATTTCTTTATCTTCCATATCAAAGAGGAACAGGTACAAGATGCTTATGATTTTACACGGTTGGGTTTTTATTGAGACGGAGAAACCAGGGAAGAAATTAAGTGACTTTGCTGCCATCGATTGTGGATGATTAACAGAGAAGAATGAAGAGATTAGCAGGCATAGACGAGTATGTGGAAGATCAGGAAGAATGGGTTGTCCTTCAATTCGAGTTTGATAGGTTTTTGGTGAAGTATTCCAGTAAGAACAAACCAGGTTTGCTACCATCCATGTGGGGATGAATCAATGAGATTTGTTTTTGAGAATTTGTGAATGTTTATAAATGTGGGTATTTTATGAATTCGTTTTTACAGAGAAGGAGAACAAATAAGGAACAAGAAGAGCACCAGTAGAGTCTTCCCAGTCAGCAGCTCGAAGTGCGTATAAACTGTTTGTTTAAATGCCCGAATGACCAGATTAGTTGCAGCTCTGAATGCATATAAATTGTTTGTCTTACCAGTGGTCTTCAATTTGTTAAATCGTGATTTATCATCATCGTCTTCTTCATTTACAAGAGTTCGAGCTCAAATCGTGATTATGTGAAGCTTCTAAAAATTTCAATGGCGGAAGAAAACGTGAAATAGAGAGAAAGAATGTTAATGTACGGGTCGGAAATACAAAAACGAAGCGCCTATAAATGATAGTAGGGCTATTTGAGTATAGGCCCAGTTTCATAAACTACCGTTAGCCTTAAACTATTTTTAGAACCATTTTTTGGGGACTACTCAAAAATGGTTGGGGACTACTTTGTGATACTTTGTGATAGGAATGTCTACCTTATACTTATAAGGGGTGTCCTAAAGTATGGAAATGACTAACCTACCCTTCACCTATATATAATCACCTCCTCCCAACACCACCACCACCTATATATATATAACCACCTCTACCCATCACCACCGCCGCTCACCACCACCAACCACCACCACCATCGACCACCTCAAATCACCACCACCGCCACCTCTATATATAGCTTAATTTAAATCATTAACAAAACAAAATCAAAATTATAACAACCCCATTACTTTTCATTCGTTTTCCTTTGAAAAAATGAGAAGTTATCATCAAAATGAGTTGAAAATGGAAGTTGCAGATAAAAGTTTGGCTAGCAATTATCTGAAAAACTTTGTCGAACTAGCCGAACTCAACTTTAATGGAGGTTTTTTCTTTCAGAGAAAAGTTTGGTTACGTCGCAATTTTTTTTACGTCGCAATTTTTTTCTCCTAACCGAACTTTTCTCTGAAAACCTATATATTGAGTTCGGTTACGTCACAAATTTTTTCATTTTATTTTCCCAGCCGAACTTTTAGTTCGGTTACGTCGCAATTTTTTTCTCCTAATCGAACTTTTCTCTGAAAGAAAAAACTCCATTAAAGCTGAGTTCGGCTACCTGTGTTTTTAGAAACATTAACCGAACTACACTAGCAGAATGAGTTCGGCTACCTGTTCTTCAAATGTTGTAACCGAACTTTGTTAACGAAACCGAAATCAATTTATAAATTGTTCATTTTTAGGAATGTTTTGGCCAATTCAAGCACCATTAACTAAATTTGAAGTATCCGTGAGTACCCAAAACATCATACTCTTGTTGTGCCTCTTAAAGAAAAAGATCTAAATTTTTTCTTGCAAAATCCTCATCTTCATTATCATCTTCATCTTCTTCTTCTCCCTCTCTATAATTCTTTTTTTGAAAAAAAATCAAATTATTAATTTAATCTCACTCATCATTAATTAGCTCACTAATCATTACACTAATTTAATTATCAAGGACAAGTTTGGTATTAGAAGAAAAATTAAATAAGGGGTGACTCATTATTACTTCTAATATCCACCCAGAAAAATGGTGAGTAGTCCCCCACCATTTTTGAGTAGTCCCCAAAAAACCGTTCTATTTTTAAGCCCAATTTTCGATATGATTTTGCATTGCACTTTTATCCCCAGATTCCCCACGGTACTGCGGCAGTATCACTGCCAAGACATGCATATTGCCAATCACCGTGTAGAAGTTGCACTTGTTTGCCGTAAAAAATATCTACCGCAACAAAAAACTTTAACCTTCTTTTCTTTTTTTTGCTTAAATTCTTTATCTGGAATGCATAAAGATTTTTCAATGTGCCTGAACCAAAACACCAATTTGTGAAGTAGTTGGCCATGTTGTTTGCACGCATAGCGTCGGGTGTCGAGCTGTCGAATTATCTGCCCTGGAACCTTTTTTAATTGAGATATAGATTAAAGCAGGTTCATTTGATTAACATCTATAGGTGAAAATACATCTGAACAGGGCGATGCGAAGCCGAGCCACGCCATATCAAAAATCGGCAAGGGGCGAGGCAAAGCCAAGCCATAACAAATCGAAAACGTATGGAGACGGGGATAGGCGAGGCGAAGTCTAGATACACCAAATCAGAAATCCTAAGCATGCATCGCTACAGGGTGGGGCGAAGCCACACGACCCCAAATAAAAGGGCACAACGGGGCGTCGCGAAGATGCATCACATCAAACCAAAATATAGTTAAAAACAAAAAAATGATGGTGGATAGTTTTCGGATCCGCACGGTGCGTAACACGGGCACAAAATCTAGTCATCCATTAGTCGAAGGAGTATCCATATATTTATGGACCTTCTGAAATGGGTGGAGATAAATCCCACTATGATTAACATCAAAAAAAAAATCTCACTATGGGCGAAAAATATAAGATTTTTGTTAGACAGGGAGCAAAAAGGGATCTGATGAGTGTAAAAATTGTAGTCAACTCGCTATTAAGACATATTCATTACAATCTTTCTGACTCGGACTACAATACCCCTCGAGTTCTCGTTCTTTTTCTGTACCTTCTTGTGATTATGTCAAAAGTCTAGGTTTTTTTTCTCTTGTGAGGTGCGAATCACTCTTTACATAATCGTTTTGTGTTAAACAATGAAACAGGAAATCGACAATATCATTATCATTCTAAACTTACGCAAGCCATAAACAACAGTAAATTCTTCCATTTAATCTACTTTCAACATTAGGTTTTATCTGTGTATAATCACCACTTTGAAAAACGAAATCCCTAAAAGATTCAATTAACGTAATGGTTCTGGATCATGAAAGGACTTTAATTTTTTAAATATCCATTGATCTGGACCATGAAAGGAAATTGAATACTTTATGGTTCCAGATCTTGAGATGTTGATATGTAGTTGTTCAGTCGTTTGTTTCCCCTTTCTGAATTAAGCATTGGGTAATATCGGATTTTTTCATTTTGTGGTTACGAGCGCGGCTAAGAAGAAAGACCACACATCTCATATCAAGCGACGATATTTTTTTTCAGTGACTATGATCTCGATTAAATTCTTTTTTGTTGTTATTGAATCATCGATTAATTATTATTTGTCTATCATTTCATTAACTGAAGATTTGGTCGAGGTTGTAAAAAGTTTTTATTATCGGCTATCCCCAAGAATCGTATAGTAGAAAATGTGAATGAGAAGATGAATAGGTCAATGGGCGTTTCTAAAAAGGGCATTGTAGTCCGAGTGAAAAAAATTATGCTGAATAGGTCTTGATAACGAGTTGGTTATAATTTTTGCACTCCTCGTATCGCTTTTTGCTCTCCCTCTAACAAAAATCAAATATAAAATGGTAATCCATCCGATCAAAGAGCGGCGGGATCCTAAATTTTGGAGTTAGTATCGCTTATAAATGTTGCTTATGTGAAAAAAACCTTAGCTTAATTTAGCAACATTTATAAGCATCCCTAAATGTAACTGCTCATATAATAAAAAACTATATCCAATCAGTTTGTGACCGGAAGAGAAACACAATAATAAAAAAAAAATATTCATCCGGACACTTAGAAAAATATTCATCCGAACATTAAATGTCCGGATGAGGTATTCGGTTATCCACCAACCAGATGGACTCTCCACAACAACCCCCTCAAATTTGAGGGGTATCTAATGGAGTTAATGGTTTTATGGACTCTTTAAAACATCATAGTAATATTTTTTGGTCCATATCGTGTGGATCATCCAAGACTTATGGATGAATTTACTTCCCATAGGAGTTTCCCTAAGCGTTGGATATTAGGATCACATTTGCACACAGTCAAATTAAAGCTTCCACCCAAATGAGATGAGCTCGGGCTTAAAGTCCAAATAAAAATTTCAGGGTGCCACACTGCCGTCATCAACAAATGGGGAAATGATCAGACAGACTCAAACTTTTCTCTTCCCATTGAAGAAGCGATCGAGTTACTGGAAGTCTGAATTCAAGATGGTACAATCAAATTGTCATTCATCAGGAGAGAGAGACAACTGAAGAAGAAATTGAGAACCCCGGGTATTGCCGCCTTCCTAGGTTCATCAATCATCCAACAAGTGACTGCAGTGTTTTGAAGCGCATCTTTAAACAGAAGGTTGAGCCAGGAGAGCTTCAATTGGGGACTGAAGGAGTGCACAGAGACCCTCTCCCAATCAGGACCTTCACTCTTTCTGAACAACCCGCAAAAGAAGCAGTTCAATCCTTGGTCGAATATATTTGTGGATTGCTCTATTTGTCGAAGGCACAAAGGAAATACATGTTCACAGCACCAAATCACATCATGTCAGGAAGACGTCTGTCCATTTCGGAAATACTTCCTGAGCCTCCAGTCACGAACAAAGAGATGTACGACTGGGGACTGCTTACCATGGTCAATCTTAAAGAAAACGAATTTGGGAGAACGTTGATCGATGCTGACACCGCTATCAACATTGTTCCACTGAAACCCTCAGAGCCGCAGGCATCACTTGAAAATAAGCTACTCATGCTCCCATATCAATCAGAGATCATGAAGGAACACTCAGAGATGCTTATGGATATATCACTCTCAAAGTGAAAATAGGTTCAACCTGGACAGAGCCAAGTTTCACATAATCAGGAAGATCCAATATATGACATGATCCTTGGACGAGCGTGGATCCATGCTGAAAAGATGGCTACTGAAAAAGCGTCTTTGGTTGCACATCTCTCCAACGAAAAAAGTTATGATCTAGAAGATTTGGCGGACGTTCCATGATCATGGCACTTGGAGGAATTTCTAACCTTGACGAGGTTGAAACAAAAACCTGCCAAAAGATGCATAAACATTCATCAAGAGGTTCCGCACTCAGGAAAGTCTCATTCCTCCCATATCTACGTCATTTATTTCCTCACATGATATCCTAGCATGTGTTAGAGCATAGCTCGGTCAATCTCGCATGTGTTGCTATATCAAGCATGTTTGTAAATGTTAGTGATCAAAATTATAAAGTCTTGATTTCTAGCCTATTAGCTAAGTCTCGGACTAGGATAGGAAAAGTGTAGTTGAGCTCAAGGACTTCATGGTGATTCAACGACAACGACGAAGATCTACACCAAGGAACCGTGGAACTTCATCAACAAAAAGGTATGTGAAGACTTGAACTTATCTATCACTCGAAAGTCTATCTATTCTTCTCCTACTTCTTATGAGACAAAAGTCGTATGCTATATAGACCAGATCATATACACTGGATATTTCGAGCTGAGTATTCATTGCTTATATTTTACTCGAAATCATGTGTTGGTAAAGCGTTTCGCTTTGATCATGTTTATCTTCACCTAGTGACGAAAGTCATGAAAATTTCAATCACTTTGGAAATTGCTCTGACGAGAAAGGTTTGTTGTTCTTCACGACTGAATATCTCCCTCTGAGAATGTTTCAATGATTGTAATGATAGTTTAGATTATATAACCATGTATTCCTTGAGCCGAAGTTTTCGAACTTTGTTGATCAAGAGAAATCGGTAGGATTGTGGAATTGACTTGCCAAGTCCGCGAACCCAGTCCGCAGACTCAGTCCGCGAACTGACGGAAGTTCTCGACCAAGAATTTTTGCTGGGATTTCCAAAACTCGTTTGTGTGCTAAATCCGCGAACTGGCGGAAGTTCTCGACCCGAGAATTTCTGCTGAGTTTGGAAAACTCAACCGATTAATTTAAGTCTGCGAACTTGTTTGTGAGCTTAAGAGGTTATGATCTAAAGATGTGCTCTGAACATGAAACATTAATTATTAAGGAATACTTTATGCAAACCGTGGCTATAATGTTCATGAGCCAATTCTAATCGAATCGAATCATCTTTGTTTCAGTTGTGTCTTGTGTAGTTACATAAGATCTCATAGCAATTGAACAACTCTTAACTAGTTCATTTGAGTCAATTGAACTAGTTATGGTGAAGAAGAACATGATTAATATGACATGCTCATATGGTTGACCTTTTGGGTTATCATGTTGAACCAACATACGTGTACTCGTTTGGGCATGGTTTTTCTCAAACCCAGTAAACGTGTACCCAAGTGTGTGTGACAAGATATGTCTTTCGATCTAACGGTTGAGAGATATTGGCTTGAATCTAAATCAGGTTTCATCTAACGGTGAATAGAGTTTGCTTTGTACCTAAGGCAAAACCCTGATTTGAAGGCTATATAAAGGAGACATCTAGCATTGAGGAAACCTAATCCTCACACGTATGTGTGGTACTAGTGCTCTCGCTAGAGTCGATCTCCATTAACTCTTGAGGTTCTTCTCTAAACTCGATTTCACGACTTAAAGACTTCATTGGGATTGTGAAGCCAGACCGATACTACTTTTATCCTAGTTGTGTGATCTGATCTTGCATCTTCTATCGTACGAGTACAATCGATTGATTGGCTTGAGATCGTGAGAGTTATCCTATAGGCAAGATAAAGAAGTCACAAACATCTTCGTCTCACTGTTTGTGATTCCTCGACAATCCGCTTGTGTAGTCAGGAAGGATTGTAGAGAGGTGATTGATTAATCTAGGTTGTTCTTCGGGAATATAAACCGGATTATCAATTGGTTCCTGTTACCTTGATTTCATATCTAAAGACGGAACAAAACCTAGGGTTTATCTGTGGGAGACAGATTTATCCTTTCGATAGACTTTTCTGTGTGAGACAGATTCGTTTATTATCAAGTCTGTGATTTTGGGTTGCAGCAACTCTTTGTTGTGGGTGATATCAGCAAAGGGAATCAAGTACGCAGTGTCCTGCTGGGATCAGAGGCGTAGGAGTACAACTGTACCTTGTATCAGTGGGAGATTGGTAGGGGTTCAACTATAGGTCAGTCCGAAGTTAGATTGGAGTAGGCTAATGTCTGTAGCGGCTTAATACAGTGTGTATTCAATCTGGACTAGGTCCCGGTGTTTTTCTGCATTTGCGGTTTCCTCGTTAACAAAACTTATGGTGTCTGTGTTATTTCTTTTCCGCATTATATTTTATATAATATAAATAATACAGGTTGTGCGTTCCTGATCATCAACTTCTCTAATCCAACTTTTGGTTGTTGATTGTAGTTGATTGATCCTTGGACATTGGTTTTTGGTACCTTCCAAGTTATCTCTCTTTGATAAAGACTCGCTATTGATTTTAGCTTGAGTAGAAATCAAATCGAGAGATTGAGATAATAACTCTTTGAGATACTTTATATCTAGATTGAGTCTGACTGTCTAGTTGATTCTCTAGCAAAGTATTTAGGAGTTAGTCCATACAGATTGCTAAGCGAAATATTGGGTGGTGTTGTTAGACCCCCGCTTTTTCAATTGGTATCAGAGCAGGCAAACGCGTTAAGACCTCATCAGTCTGTGTTTGTAGAAATCTGGCTCTGTGGACAGAATCTCATATGCATACCAATATGCCTCCTAAAGCTGTCAACTTTGTCAAAAGTCTCGGAAATACCTCAAAGGGTCACTCCTTAGATGATTCTTCTGAATCCCGAGGTAAGAAGAATGTCCCATCATGTGTGAATCTTTCTTCTTCCAGTGAGACATTGGACATAATGGCTAAAGCTGAAATGGAGCTCACCAGAATTTCAAAAAATTCTACAGAGTTTGCTGATCTCAAAAATCATGTACAACTCATTGATGAATTTGAAAAGACTATTGATCGTGAACAAGTGCTCTATGACATTATAGGGTCTTTCTTTAAGTAAATTGATAAACTTCTTCAAGAAAACAATATACAACGTGAAAAGATATGTGATCTTGAAAAGCTGGTTAAAGAAGTCTCAATTAGAGAAAGTTGTTTGTTCAAGACGCATTCATTTGATCTAGACAAACTTCGTGTTGAGAAGGAGAAACTTGATGCTTCGCTTGTCTTAGCCCGTGGACAGTGCAAATCCTTGGAAAAGGAAAACTTTGTGTTAAATAAAAATTCTTCTGCACAAATTAATTCTCATGAGTTACTGTACAGAATGAAATTTTCTCCAAAAGAAGATTGTGTCAAGAAAAGTTTTCACAACTTACAATCTTCTCCGGTGGCTATGAAGTTTAAACAAGTACATGTTGTTACTTCTCCTCCACGAATATGCACCTTGTGTGGAAAAGGAAATCACTATACTATCCATTGCTTTGCTAGAAAGAAACATGTTTCTGAACTTCACAAGTTGCTTCTTTCTACTGTCAATGGAGTAGATAGTCGAACGACTACTACAGTGAAGATTCCCTTCACAGGAAACCAAGCATCTTATAATGATCTCTCTCCTAGAAATCAACACAGGACATTTGTAAATTCTTGTGCTTATAAGATTGAATCTGATAAATCTAAGTCTAGTGTGTGGAGACGAATTTCGGAAAATCCCCTAGAACTTATCTCTAGATGTCCTAGACTTTATTATCAGAAAGGTTTCTCTCTTGTGATTCCTAGAAGGACTGCTAGTCACACCCTCTTTTCTGGAAGCTGCAGTGAAAGGACTAGAAGTGCTGAGAAAAGATATCCTAGAGGAAATTACAGCTATTCTCTCAAAATCGATGGTGAGACTATGTCTCCCTCTGCTACCTAACAGTAGAATGGTCTATCCTTGTGTCTAACTTGAGAGATACAAGGATGTAATTTTGAGAGATGCTCAAGTTTTGTGATATATTGTCTCTAATTTGTATATCCCTTGTTGTAATGATCTTCTCATTGTCACTTTGTTCTTTTGATGGTGGAAGTTTTGGATGTTGTACAATGTACCTATTTAGGGCCTTTTTTGGTTTGTCAGCCCACGAACGCCCGTATCTCCTCAAGGATATTTAGGGTTTCTAGCCAGGGTATTCACGAACATATATAAATCTTATCTTATATGTGGTTCATTTTTCTTCAGAAAGGAGCCTTATGGAAACTGTTCCCGAATAAGAAGTTAACCCTATGGTTGAGGATGATCTCAAAGGGTGTGATTCTGGTCAAGAGTTTATACGGAAGAAGATGCTTGAAAGGAAAGAGTATAACACTTGGATTGGTGAATCTTTCAAGGATCTGATTCGTGTTCAGAATGAAGTTAAGAACGAATTGGCTAACCTTCAATTGTAGATAAACCAGCTTATTGATTGACAGGCGAAAATCCTTGGTACTCAAAATATCTTGATCAGAAATCAGAAGAAAGTTATCCTTAATTGTGCAAAGGCTCGTCATTATGCTCGCACTATTGATCGAAAATTCAACGTTCTAACCTTTGAACATGGTGTCTCTACGGTCAACAGAGTCAAGGCTATTAGTGACTCCTACTTTGATGGACCATTTCAGAGGTATGAAATCATAAAGGAAAACTAAGTTTAGATGCCTAGGATGTCTTCTTTTTGGATTAGTTGGAAGAATAACTAGTGCTTTGAATAAAAATGATTGTGACTACACATAGCTATTTTTGTTTCATTCTCTTATGTTATTTTTTTTAGGTTTATTGGTATTAAATTCTAAAAATATTTGGAGGATGATGATTATTGCAGTATTTTCTTGGTTTGTTATATTGCAATATTTTTATGGGGTAATATTGTTTGCGTGCGTGAACTTGAAGGTCCCATATTGCGGTCAAAAGTAAAGTCGTTCATGAATTGATATTTCGTATTGATGAAAAGACGAATGAACTTTGACATATACAAAAGTTATGTCTATGCAATCATGTATTTGATGGAAAATAGTATTAAATCTTTTGTATGAAAAGGATAAAGTCTATTATGTTGTTAAGCATATAATGATGCAAAAATAGAATAGATCCTTGTATGTTATCCACAGTATTGATCTTCATTGATCCATTTTATTATGTTTTACCGTGAAGTCTCCATTGTGTGTTTTATGTTGAGCACCTTACAACTAAGTCAATTAACCTTGGCTTTGTTGGTTGTTCCGTAAGATGCTATATGTCGAGCATTATGAACTAAATTAATCATCCTTGGTTATTTAGTTTTGTACTCCATAAGTTTTCCTTCTTATGTGGAGTACATGTGCGGTTAAGATGGTCATGTTTCATGATAATCTTAGTCGGGGTTCCATAATCTCTTATGTTGAGCCCAAAATAATTAAATTGATTACCTCGGTGATTAGTTTGGTTATTTGTTTGTATTCCGATTAGATTAATTATAGGTTCTCTTGTAATTAATCTAATTGAGTTTTCATATATTCCACAAGTTCTTGTGTTGAGTATATGAACGGCTACACTATCATGTTTTATTGGTTAATGTAGTCACGTATTCCGTAAGGTTTTCCTTATGTTGAGTACTTGAACGGTTAAGTTAGTCACCTCCATATGATTTAGTCGTAGCATGTTGCTCCGTGAATTTACTTATGTTGAGCACTTTTAATTAAATTGATCACTTTTGTGGTTTTGATTTAATTGCGAATTCCAATTAGAATATTCATGGGTTTACTTGTGAGTATTTTGGTTGAGTTTTGGATAGAAAAAATCATTCACATGGTTTTTGGTGTCCAAATAAAAATCCTTATTTTCTTTCGAAATTAAGGTCGCTCTTGTTGTTCCTTTGGGAATGACATCAAATGGGGAGAGTTCTTTTGAACTTGTGCTTAATGGTAATATCTTGCGGGGAGTGCGGTTGTGGAATTTTATAGGGGTTATCTTGCGTCTTAAAACTCCTTGATGAATGATGTTAGATTCGGCTATAAGATTGCATCTAAATTAAGATGGTATGTTGTCTTTCTTTTGGTCATGAAATGTCTCCTGTGGAAATTTCATTATGAACCCGTTCTTGTACCTTTGCCAATTTTATTGACAAAAATGGGGAGAAATATTGTAGGTCACACTATAAATACATATGGTTTTCGGATCATTGTGTAAGGGGGAGTGGTTTCCATGATCGAGATGGAGTATCGACTAAGGGGGAGTGATACATATCACCATAGTATTATTGTTAAAGTCGTGATGCAATTGGACTTTGATGTTCATAATAATACTATGACACTGTAGAATTATGATCGAGAATCTCGATTTCTCTCATTGTTATAGTTATGGATCTTCAACAACGGTGATACTAAACTTACAACCTTTGGGATCATTGGAGTACTTGGAAAGTCGAAGATTTCAAGGAACGTTGAAGATTGGACTATGGAATAGGAGCCACTAAATTTTATCTTTTTTGTATTCCATATGTATTAATAGTTTTATCACTAAAATTGACAAAGGGGAGATTGTTAGAGCATAGCTCGGTCAACCTCGCATGCGTTGCTATATCAAGCATGTTTGTCAATGTTAGTGATCAAAACTATAAAGTCTTGATTTCTAGCCTATTAGCTAAGTCTCGGATTAGGATAGGAAAAGTGTAGTTGAGATCAAGGACTTCATGGTGATTCAACGACAACGACGAAGATCTACATCAAGGAACCGTGGAACTTCATCAACAAAAAGGTATGTGAAGAATTGAACTTATCTATAACTCGAAAGTCTATCTATTCTTCTCCTACTTCTTATGAGACAAAAGTCGTATGCTATATAGACTAGATCATATACACTTGATATTTCAAGCTGAGTATTCATTGCTTATCTTTTACTCGAAATCATGTGTTGGTAAAGCGTTTCGCTTTGATCAGGTTTATCTTCACCTAGTGACGAAAGTCATGAAAGTTTTAATCACTTTGGAAATTGCTCTGACGAGAAAGGTTTGTTGTTCTTCACGACTGAATATCCCCCTCTGAGAATGTTTCAATGATTGAAATGAGAGTTTAGATTATATAACCATGTATTCCTTGAACCGAAGTTTTCGAACTTTGTTGATCAAGAGAATCGGTAGGATTGTGGAATTGGATTGCCAAGTCCGCGAACCCAGTTCGCAGACTCAGTCCGCGAACTGAAGGAAGTTCTCGACCGAGAATTTCTACTGGGATTTCCAAAACTCGTTTGTGTGCTAAGTCCGCGAACTGGCGGAAGTTATCGACCCGAGAATTTCTGATGAGTTTGGAAAACTCAACCGATTAACTTAAGTCTGCGAACTTGTTTGTGAGCTTAAGAGGTTATGATCTAAAGATGTGCTCTGAACATGAAACATTAATTATTAAGGAATGCTTTATGCAAACCGTGGCTATAATGTTCATGAGTCGATTCTAATCGAATCGAATCATCTTTGTTTCAATTGTGTCTTGTGTAGCTAAATAAGATCTCATAGCAATTGAAACTCTTAACTAGTTCATTTGAGTCAATTTAACTAGTTATGGTGAAGAAGAACATGATTAATATGACATGCTCATATGGTTTACCTTTTGGGTTATCATGTTGAACGAACATACGTTTACTCGTTTGGGCATGGTTTTTCTCAAACCCAGTAAACGTGTACCCAAGTGTGTGTGACAAGCTATGTCTTTCGATCTAACAGTTGAGAGATATTGGCTTGAATCTAAATCAGGTTTCATCTAACGGTGAATAGAGTTTGCTTTGTACCTAAGGCAAAACCCTGATTTGAAGGCTATATAAAGGAGACATCTAGCATTGAGCAAACCTAATACCCACACGTCTGTGTGCTACTAGTGCTCTCGCTAGAGTCGATCTCCATTAACTCTTGAGTTTGTTCTCTAAACTCGAGTTAACGACTTAAAGACTTCATTGGGATTGTGAAGCCAGACCGATACTACTTTTATCCTAGTTGTGCGATTGGTAGCTCAACGAATGAGACCTAAAACTATGGTTATATTTACACCTGCAAGTATACAGGGTCAGATAGTAGATAATGAATAAGCAGGGGAAGTCCACAGGGACAAGGAGAGAGCTGGTGTTGTTTTCTAAATCTTTCTAGTGACAGTGACTAAAAGCACTAGGGCATTTGAATCCACCCAATAATCCTAAGCTAAGGCAATGCCTATTCAAATTATGTTCTTGTTCTTTTCCAGATAAAACTACAATGAATGAGCTCTCAGTTAGTCTCCCTAACTCACCCCTAGTATAAGCTGTCTTCTTACAGCACAACCTATCACAGGCTCATTTGGTTCAATTAGCTAACTGTCATTCCTTTATCAATTAAGCACATTTCTTCCTCCAGAGAGGTCTCAAATGGATTACTTATCAACCAACTTCACTAACTCACCCCTAGTATCAACTGTCTTCTTACAGTACAATTGATCACAGGCTAATTTGATCCATTAGCTAACTATCATTCCTAAAGCAATGAAGCACAACAAGAACAACAACATGAACATGAATTATCTTAACATATGATTATGGGTTTCACCAAAACCATAGTTATTAAATTATAACATGATGAACACAATACTGAAAATAAACTACTACAACTTGGTGCACCGGCTACTCCGGGCATACCCACAACAACACCAAACACCTTCTATTTATACCCAATTTACATAATTAGGGTTCATACACCCAATTCCCAAAAATACCCAAATACAGTTGAAATTAGGGTTTGTTGAATCTTACCCATACTTCTCTGATTTGCTTCATAGCCTTCGACCCATTCTTCTGCTTCCTCCCATGCTTCTTTGGTGCGAGTTGGTGCCCTAATCCTTACTCCTACTCCAACTAATATTAACCTAATTCTTCACTGAGAGGAGAAGGTGATGATGTAGGATGATAATAGGTGGATAGAAGAGTGATGGTGATGTGTGAGGGTTTGTTTACTCGAGCTTTGCTTGAGTTGGTGGAGGCAGCAGGAGAAGGTGGTGGGAATGGTGGTGCGGCAGGGTATGGTGGTGTTGCAGAGGGTGAGGGAGAAAGAGAAGAAGTCGATGGAAAATGGATTGGGGTGCGTTTCTTTTGGGTATATGGTATTTGGTACTCGGGTGTTGAGCGGGTTTAGCAATTGTTGATGAACAGCGAGGATGCGACGTTGGATGCGAAGATGATGGATCGATCTAACGGCGAGACATAAGGAAGCGAGGAGCGACCGTTGGATGCGGAAGTACAACGAAACTGACGGCTCAAGATGGAGTTAGGTGTTGTAGTGTTTGACAGGAGCTTCAGACTTCGATGCACGACGATGAAGCGACCGTAGGATGCATCTGTGGATCCAATATGACGGCTACGAGCTTAGGCAGGCTTTGGGCTTGGTCTTGGACTTAGGTTAGAGTTTGGGCTTAGACAATTCTGAGCCCAATTCTTCTTTAAGAACAAATTCTTCCTTCCAAGCCCACTTCTAGTTGATCCGGCTCTTGCAAACATCATTCTTCGCTGCCTTTCTGCGGGAGTCTTTGCCGTTTCTTTGCTCTTTTCACTTCGTGAGTTAACCAGGCTTTATTTAGTACCTAAAAATGCAAAATTAATTAAGAAAAGTATTTATTCTTGAAAACAATGAAAATACAGAATATGGGATAAAATGGAGAATTAATGCACAAAAGATGAGTTAAATGCCAAGAAAAATATATAGAAATATGCACTTTTTAGCACTCATCAAATACCCCCAAACCTGAATTTTACTTGTCCTCAAGTAAAACAAAACTAAGGAAATCCTACCTATACCACTGTCGCTGGTTTCTCGAATGCATTTAGCGTATGCACTAAGCCTTTTAAACCACTAAGTGTCCCTAGTGGACGAGTGAAGTCTCGTGAAGGTTTTCTTAGAACGTACCTACAAAGTTTTAGGACAAAATATAAGCTCAGATTCCATGAAATGTGACATGTGCAAGACAGTAGAAGCTCACAGCAAAATGGAGATGTCAATCTAGTTATCTAAGGCACAATCCTAGCACTGATAACAAATAAAGACATGTGATAAGAGTGTAAAGTGTATCTACACATGTGTAAAGAAAGATCGGATGTTATGACTACTAATCACCAAGAGATAGTTTCTCAGGCTAAGAACCAAGGTCGAAATCTAGCTAGCTGTCCGGACTTTACGAGAATTGTGAATGAGTTGGAGGTATTTCACAATTACTCGCGTTGTACATCAATGGCATACACCCTCCTTGCTTATTACAATGAAACAACAAAATGACTCTTTACATGACTCTTATTTACATTGACTACTCTCTTTTATTTTTGGAACAAGAGAGGATGGAATTGATAAATACTTGATTTTTTTATTTTATTTTTTTTGATTTTTTTATGAATAAATATATCATTTTTTTTATTTTTTTTTTATTTTTTTTTTAACAAGGTAACACTTTTGATACATATACAAAAGAAACAAAAAATTACATGACACTTTGCAAGAGGTAGCCCTTTTTGGTGCACCCAGTTAAATTCGATGGTTGTTTTTCTTAATGTAACCTCCATCTTCTATCCCAACCAACCAAAGAACAAGCTAGTCAAGTTTCGTTCAGTATTCTAAAGTGATTGGCAACTAAAACTTCCGATAGAACACCTCAAGGATGAGGCTATACATGTATTGGTAGATCGTGCGCGTGCAAGTTTCTTATCACTATGTGAATTGTGATAAGAAATACCTAGACTATGTGAATCAGGGTGCCTAAATATCTAGACTAAGACTCCTAATAAAAATACATATTTGCACAAGAGTCAACATTTCAAGGTAAATGAGCTCCATTTTTATGATTTTTTATTTTTTTTGGAATTTTTAAATTTTTTCAAAAAGAAGGAGTTCTGTTTTCAATTATAACATGTTATCGTGGTATCTACTCTATACCCCCAAACCTAAACTAAACATTTTCCTCAATGTTTCTAATGATAAACATATTCATAACTTGGACAAATCAGAAGAACATGTTGAGTTTTGAGAGAAAGAAAAGAGATTACCCGATTTGACGAAAGAAAGAACCGAACTCCATTGTTCATGGTTAGAATCCAACATATTTCAGCCGCGATCACCATGGAGTAGCAAAATATAAAGAAAACATAAAATTTCACTAAAAACTACCTACCAGATTATATACAAAAAATTCACTATATACATAAAGTCTAAAGAGTTGAGGATCAACCCAAAAGACAAAGTGTTGAAACATAGAAAGTTTCAAAACACTAAAATTGGACTTAAATGGGAGTGAGAGTGAAAAACCGAATGAATCACCCCTAAACCTAAATTGTTCAACAGGTTTACTTTTAAGCACAAAATCTTTTAATTTTAGGGGTTCAGGATTCAAAAGGTCTAACTCATAATGGACTGTTTTCGGGATGGGCAAAGAAATGCATTCCAACTGTGGCTCTTTAAAAGTGTTATATTTTGAAGCAAAATAGTCCAAGAGGACTTGGGAGGCACACAGTTCCAATCCTAGATTGGGAATTTTCAGAAAAGTTGGTTTAAAATTTTTGTTGCAAACCAAATCTAGGTTGGGTGGAATAATCTCAATTTGCGATTTAGGTAAGAAAGTGTGTACATCTAAATTATTTTCATGGGTACGATCAATAGTACCAACACATACTTTCCCTAAATCAGAAACAGGTAAAACATGCTCACATTCATCGAACAAAACATCAAGACCTAAATCAGTATCATGATTGTTCGAAGTACTCAAATCATCACCGGAAGAAATAACATTTTGTGACTTAGGAAAGGAATCAGACACATCAAATTCGTCCTCATGCATAATAAAATTAGTGTCTACAGAAGATTCAACTATTCCTATGTCATGTTCATCTTCACAGAAGAATTGTACAAGCCCCATATTAGAATCAAAATCATATGAATTACAATGAGTATCTGAAGAAACAACATTCATGAAGGTTGAGGCTGAGAAGCCATATGTTATTGAACCAAAAGGTTCCACAATATTTTCAGCAAAAACATGTTCTTCTAACATATCATTTTCATCATAATCATCATCCTGGTAACATGCATATTGGTCCTCATTAAAAGTGGTGGTGTCCTTAGTCGATTCATGTTCCTCTAAATCAGGTTCATATTCAATATCATTTAGATGAATGGGACTGGACACTTTATTAGGGACAACATGCATTTCCTCATGAATTTCCTCCTTTTGTAGTTGAAGCAAAATCTGATCTAACTTCTCCTGAATGCGTGATATAGTTCTATCAGAATTTTTCTCACTGAGTCTGAGAGCTTCTACGGTGGAGTCTAAATTCATGGGAGTACAAAATTCTTCATGTTCAAATTGTGGTGAATGGTACATGTGTGCATGGTCATTAGGGTTTACAAAATATTGATCGCAACCTTCGAAAGGTTGATTATGGTCCCAATGACTACCAGCCTCACAATTTGTGGGCATTTCATAATTTGGATTTTCATGGTATCCCCTAGATTTCCTAAATTCATGCAAAACATAGCAATATTCATCAGGGTGGTCTAAACCACCACAAAAGGTACAAACATGCATATTAGGTTGGCTAGGTTGATACATGGGTGAATAGTTATACAGGTTTGCATATTGAGGCTCATGACCTTGAAAAGGTCCATAATTATAATCCCTATAACTATTGACATCATGGTCTGTGGGAGGCTCATAAGGTGAATCTTGCCCGTAAGCATCTCTAATAGATTTATTCCCAGAGGCAGACCAAAATCCAGACATGTCTTTGTTTTATGAAATAATCACACAAATCACAAAAAAGTAAGGCCCATACTTTGAGAAAAAAGCAAGCCCATAATTTGATTTTTTTTTTTTTTTTTTTTTTTTAAAGGGAGATGATAAAGATTTGGTTTAATTTGGGAGCAATTTTGGGAGCAAAAATTAGGTTTTTGAAATTAGGAGCAATCTTTTTTTATTATTTTTATTTTTTGTGTTGGGTTTTGAAGCCCAAATTTTAGTTTAAAAGAAACTACAAGCCTAACAAACAACTAAATTACAAGCCCAAATAAAGAAAGAAATAAAAATAAAACTAACTACTACTACAAACCCACAAAAAAAAAAACAAACTAAAATTATTACAATCCCAAATAAAAAAAGAAATAAAATTAAAATAATTATAACGTGCCCAAAAAGATAATTACAATTACAAGCCCAAAAGAGAATAACAATACAAACCAAAAAAATTACAAGCCCAAAAAATTTGGATTTGGGTTTAGGCTTACCTTTTTGGAGGGAAGCCCAGTTGGGCTTTTATCCCTTTTCTTAAGTTGCACAAGCCCAGTTGGGCTTTGGATCTTCCTAAACTTTTGTTGGAGAGGCCCAGTTGGGCTTTGGCTTTCCTTTGGCTTTACAACAGAAACCCAGTTGGGTCAACCCAACAGCACCAGGCAGCTTGGAGAAGGCAGCACCAGCAAGAATGGCTAGCTGTACCAGGTTCACTCCAACTGCACCAGGGCAGCCTAGCAGGCAGCAGTACAACAACAACAAGTAGCAGCAGGGCTACACAGCGCTCAGCAGCAGCGGGTGAGAACAATATGCAAAACAGTAGGAACTAGCAAAGGACTAGCTCAGAAAAGCAATGAAGATGAACAAGCTAAGATGACTTGGTAATGCAAAACAGTATGCAAGAACTTAAGTATGCAAGAACTAAGTATGCAAGACCAGCTAAATGCTTACACTAAATGCACAGAAGCAAGTGAGACTAAGATGCAGTTACACAGTGATGCTTATGCAAATGAATGCAGTGCAAGAAGATATGCAAGATGATGCTTCACAGGGAGGACCAAGGACCAACAACAAGGTTAAGAAAGGTCTAGCAGCAACAGGCAACAGTTATCTAGCTAGCTAGCAAAGGCTAGCCAGCAACAAGACCTGCAACAGCAAACAAATGCAGAGAACAACAAACAAATGTAGAACAAAAACAACAACAGCGCCGCTAACCGAGTCCCCGGCAGCGGCGCCAAAAACTTGGTAGCTCAAGGAATGAGACCTAAAACTATGGTTATATTTACACCTGCAAGTATACAAGGTCAGGGACAAGGAGGGAGCTGGTGTTGTTTTCTAAATCTTTCTAGTGACAGTGACTAAAAGCACTAGGGCATTTGAATCCACCCAATAACCCTAAGCTAAGGCAATGCCTATTCAAATTATGTTCTTGTTCTTTCCAGATAAAACTACAATGAATGATCTCTCAGTTAGTCTCCCTAACTCACCCCTAGTATAAGCTGTCTTCTTACAGCACAACCTATCACAGGCTCATTTGGTTCAATTAGCTAACTGTCATTCCTTTATCAATTAAGCACATTTCTTCCTCCAGAGAGGTCTCAAATGGATTACTTATCAACCAACTTCACTAACTTACCCCTAGTATCAACTGTCTTCTTACAGTACAATTGATCACAGGCTAATTTGATCCATTAGCTAACTATCATTCCTAAAGCAATGAAGCACAACAAGAACAACAACATGAACATGAATTATCTTAACATATGATTATGGGTTTCATCAAAACCCTAGTTATTAAATTATAACATGATGAACACAATACTGAAAATAAACTACTACAACTTGGTGCACCGGCTACTCCGGGCATACCCACAACAACACCAAACACCTTCTATTTATACCCAATTTACATAATTAGGGTTCATACACCCAATTCCCAAAAATACCCAAATACAGTTGAAATTAGGGTTTGTTGAATCTTACCCATACTTCTCTGATTTGCTTCATAGCCTTCGACCCATTCTTCTGCTTCCTCCCATGCTTCTTTGGTGCGAGTTGGTGCCCTAATCCTTACCCCTACTCCAACTAATATTAACCTAATTCTTCACTGAGAGGAGAAGCTGAAGATGTAGGCTGATAATAGGTGGATAGAAGAGTGATGGTGATGTGTGAGGGTTTGTTTACTCGAGCTTTGCTCGAGTTGGTGGAGGCAGCAGGAGAAGGTGGTGGGAATGGTGGTGCGGCAGGGTATGGTGGTGTTGCAGAGGGTGAGGGAGAAAGAGAAGAAGTCGATGGAAAATGGATTGGGGTGCGTTTCTTTTGGGTATATGGTATTTGGTACTCGGGTGTTGAGCGGGTTTAGCAATTGTTGATGAACAGCGAGGATGCGACGTTGGATGCGAAGATGATGGATCGATCTAATGGCGAGACAGAAGGAAGCGAGGAGCGACCGTTGGATGCGGAAGTACAACGAAACTGACGGCTCAAGATGGAGTTAGGTGCTGTAGTGTTTGACAGGAGCTTCAGACTTCGATGCACGACGATGAAGCGACCGTAGGATGCATCTGTGGATCCAATATGACGGCTACGAGCTTAGGCAGGCTTTGGGCTTGGTCTTGGACTTAGGTTAGAGTTTGGGCTTAGACAATTCTGATCCCACTTCTTCTTTAAGAACAAATTCTTCCTTCCAAGCCCACTTCTAGTTGATCCGGCTCTTGCAAACATCATTCTTCGCTGCCTTTCTGCGGGAGTCTTTGTCGTTTCTTTGCTCTTTTCACTTCGTGAGTTAACCAGGCTTTATTTAGTACCTAAAAATGCAAAATTAATTAAGAAAAGTATTTATTCTTGAAAACAATGAAAATACAGAATATGGGATAAAATGGAGAATTAATGCACAAAAGATGAGTTAAATGCCAAGAAAAAAATATAGAAATATGCACTTTTGTGATTGGCTTGAGATCGTGAGAGTTCTCCGATAGGCAAGATAAAGAAGTCACAAACATATTCATCTCACTGTTTGTGATTCCTCGACAATCCGCTTGTGTAGTCAGGAAGGATTGTAGAGAGGTGATTGATTAATCTAGGCTGTTCTTCGGGAATATAAGTCTGGATTATCAATTGGTTCAATTTACCTTGATTTCATATCTAAAGACGGAACAAAACCTAGGGTTTATCTGTGGGAGACAGATTTATCCTTTCGATAGACTTTTCTGTGTGAGACATATTTGTTTATTATCAAGTCTGTGATTTTGGGTTGCACCAACTCTTTGTTGTGGGTGAGATCAGCAAAGGGAATCAAGTACGCAGTGTCATGCTGTGATCAGAGGCGTAGGAGTACAACTGTACCTTGAATCAGTGGGAGATTGGTAGGGGTTCAACTATAGATCAGTCTGAAGTTAGCTTGGAGTAGGCTAGTGTATGTAGCGGCTTAATACAGTGTGTATTCAATCTGGACTAGGTACTGGGGTTTTTATGCATTTGCGGTTTCTTCGTTAATAAAACTTCTGTTGTCTGTGTTATTTCTTTTCCGCATTATATTTTATACAATAGAAATAATACAGCATGTGCGTTCGTGATCATCAACTTCTCTAATCCAACTTTCGGTTGTTGATTGTAGTTGATTGATCCTTGGACATTGGTCTTTGGTACCGTCCAAGTTATCTCTCTTTGATAAAGACTCTCTATTGATTTTAGCTTGAGTAGAAATCAAATCGAGAGATTGAGATAATAACTCTTTGAGATACTTTTTATCTAGATTGAGTCTGACTGTCTAGTTGATTCTCTAGCAAAGTATTTCGGAGTTAGTCCATACAAATTGCTAAGCGAAATATTGGGTGGTGTTGTTAGACCCCTGCTTTTTCAGCATGGAGACTCAATTTTGCTAGCAACTCTGCTATTGCAAGACGTTATGAATGGGTAGCATCATCACATTAATATTTTACCAAGTGGTTCGATCTGAAACCTCTCCGAATCGAGCATCTCACTGATACATTCATTATTATGATGATGTTCAAGCACGACAAAGAATATCTTGGACATTCCGCGTAACCTTTGCATGACTGTCCATATGTGCCACAAAATCTGAAAGCTTTGATGTATGCACAAGTGTGGAATCTCACCGCAAAAGGAATGCTGAATCAACAGAAGATACTCGGTGCCGAGATGATCAATACTAAAACATTTGGCGCTTAAGGGATATGACGCTTCAACGCTCAAGAAACTCAGGTTTGAAGCATTTAAGTTTTCTTAAATTATCTGTTATTTTTAATTCCTCCAAAATATATGCAATACTTGCATTAAGTAATTGAATCTATCAAACCAAAAGAAAATCCCTACAACTGTCAACCACGTACTTCTCCAAGGCCAACCGAAAATCAAAAACCTCTCATCTCTGAGTACTATATTATTCAGAAGCCTTCAAATTGTGTTCCCAATCTAAGAGTACACCTTCGATGCGCCTTTAGCTTCAGCACAAATATCTCGATGACACACTGATTCAACACCAACACGATCAAAGTGTAACTGAACTACAATCGGTAAGTCTTCACTATCCCATGATAAGACTCCAGAAGCGGATGCAATATCATTCATCTATGGATGACACAAACTCCTTCAACATACACTGGGACTTGATCTTATTGGAAAGATCGATTCAAATCTATTTCAATAAATGTTATCCACATAACAAGTTATTGCAACCTGATATGATTCCATGAAACTTCATCAAAGGGACCTCTCTACATCACAAACCCTTGCACGACTGAGGAACTTCCTCTCTTCATCGATCACATCCAGAATGAAGACCATTGCTGTTGTTAGAGCATTGCCCGGTCGAACTCGCAAGCGTTGCTATCTCAATCTTGTTTGTCAATGTTAGTGATCAAAACTATAAGTCTTGATTTCTAGTCTACTTATAGTGATGTCTCGGACTAGGATAGATTGTGTAGTTGAGCATTAGACTTCACGGTGTTCATCAATAAAAGACGAAGAACTACTAAGGAGAGCATGTGGAACTTCATCAACAAAAGGTATGTGAACACACGTCCCATATTCATAGTGAGATTACTTCTCACTCCTTTACCTGATCCCAGGTAATCTCATCCTTGTATCTATCTTGAGAGTTAGAAGGATGATGATTGTGGGAGTCTTAAGAATAGTTGTATGTTTTTATGTGTCTTTATGTTAATTATCTGAGTCTTTCGATCCTGCTGATCGTATCTCGTGCTCTAATTTGAAGTGCATTTTTCTAAATTATTGAGCCATGTTAACAAATAGTGTGTTTCCCCTTGTTGGATCTTTTCTAAATCCATTCTTCATCTGTGACCGGTCCACGAATGTTTGTGTCCTCTTCATGTGAGTTCATAGGATTTCCATAACAAGAGATTCCTTCTCATGTTTACAAACATATATATATATATATATTCTATATTTTGTTGTCCCATCCCTAACAAAAATTATATGGATAACTCTTCAAGATCTCAAGAGATTGTGAGTCTTGACATGGAGGAGGATACTCAAGGACGTGATTCAGTTCAAGAACTTGTTCTGAAGAAAATGCTTGCAAGGAAAGAGCACAACTCCTGAATTGATGAATCTGTCAAGGATTTGACTCATTTTCAGGATGATTCAAAGGTCGAGTTTACAAATCTTCAATTGCAAATAAATCATCTTTTAGATGGTCAGGCCAAAATCCTTGCTAATCAGCAGATCTTGATACGGAATCAGAAGAAACTCATCGTGGACTGTGTTAAGGCTAGACAACTTGCTCATGTTGTTGATCGTAAAGTTAGTGTTCTAACTCATGAACATGGAGTTTCCAAGGTCAAGAGAGTCAAGGAAATCAGCGACACCTTCTATGATGGATTCATTCAAAGGTATGAAGTTATCAAAGAACAATAATCTTTGTCTAGGAAACTTCTTATGAGAATTTATTCTTGTGTTTTTAAGAAAGATAACTAGGGTTTGTAACAGTCATTATTGTGAGTGCACATAGCTACTGCCAACGTTTTCATCTTGCAATGTTTTTAGATTTATTTATTTAAATTCTAAGTTATTTGGAAGATGATTTTTGCAGTATTAATCTTTATGGTTTTATATATTGCAAATTTTTATGGGACATGTTGTTTACGTCCGTGAACCTTGACTGTCTCATATATGCTCAAAAGTTAACTCAATTGTATGACGATATGAAAATATTGATAAAAGATAGAATGAAATTTTGACTACAAAAGTTAAGCCTTTTATGTCATTATGCAAATATTGCTGGAATAAAGGATGAACTTTTGTTTACAAAGATTACATCTATTATATGTCATTGTGCAAATAGTGATGAAAAATAAAATGAATCTTTGTTTATTCTGCAGTATTGGTGTTTCCCTGATCCACATCTTTGTGTATGTAGTGTGCGGCTCCGTAGGTTCTCTTATGTTGAGCATGGCCAATTGAATTGATCATTCTTCTTGTGGTTAATTCAATTGAGATTTTTGGATACAAATTCATGTTTCATGTGATGTGTTAATGTCCAACGAAATCCTTCTTTTCTTATAAAAGTAAGGTTGCTCTTGTTGTTCTTTAAGAAATGACATTTTATGGGGGAGAGTTCTTAATTGAACTTGTGCTTAATTGCCAAACTTTGTGGGGAGTGCGGATGTGGAATATTGTAGGAGTTTTCTTGTATCTTTATAAACTTCTTGACGAATACACTAAGTTTCGACTATGTGAAATCATCGAAACAAGTTGGTATGTTGTTCTCTTTTGGTCATGAAGTATCTCTATGAAAATTTCATGAGGATCCCACTAGTTTTCATACCTTTGCCAATTTATATTGACAAAAAGGGGGAGAATTAATGTGTAGTTCACACTACAAATACATATGGTTTACGGATCATTATGTAAGGAGGAGTGGTTTTCATTGTGAGATGAAGTATTGACTAAGGGGGTGCGATACATATCACCATAGTATTGTTGTCAAAGTTGCGTACAATTGAACTTTGATGTTGTGTAATAATACTATGACACTGTATAACAATGATTGAGAGCAACTGTTTTCTCATTGTTATAGTCACGGATCTTCAATAACTATGATGCTGAGTTGAACACATTTAGAATCATTGGATTACTTGGAAGTGACGAAGATTTTGAGTAATGTTGAAGAACCAAGGAGATCAAGCATTTGGATGAGAAGCTACAAAGTTTATTTATTTTGTAATCCATATGTATTGATAGTTTTGTCACTAAAATTGACAAAGTGGGAGATTGTTAGAGCACTGCTCGGTTGAACTCGCAAGCGTTGCTATCTCAAGCTTGTTTGTCAATGTTAGTGATCAAAACTATAAGTCTTGATTTCTAGTCTACTTATAGTGATGTCTCTGACTAGGATAGATTGTGTAGTTGAGCATTAGACTTCACGGTGTTCATCAATTGAAGACGGAGAACTACTAAGGAGAGCTTGTGGAACTTCATCAACAAAAGGTATGTGGAGACTAAAACTCATCTATCACTTGGAAAGTCTATTTCTACTCTATCTCCTATATTGAGACAAAATTTGTATTACTATATAATATTCGATTATGCACATTTATGATTTCGAGTTGAGTTTAACTCGCTTACATATTTCTCGAAATATGTGTTGGTAAGATTTCGCTTCAACCAAGTTCATCTTATATTCTTGACGAAAGTCAAAAGATGATCATGTGAAAATCGCCGAGTAACATCTTACATGGTTTGTGTGATACAATCATTTGGTGTAGACTTGGAATGTTTTGTTGTGATTATTTCAATAAATCTAAAATTGCTTTGATGCTAATAGTTCGTAAAAAACAGATATTGTCATCCTCTAAGAATGTTTCAATGATTTAAATAGAGTTTAAAACACTTAACCATCATTGGATTATAAACATAGTATGTGTTCTTGCATATATGTGATCCATGACCGGAACTATGGTAAGCATACCCGTATGCGTACCTATTAGTTGTGAAATTCCGAGTATCTAAGTACACATACCCGTACGCGTACTGGCGAAGGGTTTGGGTCCGGAAGTTTCTGCTGTGTTTGGAAGTATGTGTACCCGTTTGCATATTGGCGAACCCAAACTCAGACCGGTTACTTTAAGTATGTGTACCTGTTTGCATACTTGAGTGTTTAAAGTTCTAAAATCGGTTTGTTCATGAAATAATACATTTATATAATAAGGAATGCATTCTTTGCAAACCGTGGCTATAATGTTCATGAATTGATTCGAGTGAATCAAACCGATTTTTCTTCAATTGTGTTCTTGTATACTTCTATGAGAATATAGCAATTGAACAACTTTATAACTAGTTTCATTTGAGTCCTTTGAACTAGTTGTGGTTAAGATGAATAAGGTTGATATGAGAGTGTTCATACAGCTAACTTCGGTTAACTACTGTTGAGTCAACCTAGTGTACACGTTTAGGTACGGTTACTAAAACCTAAATGAAGGTACATTTCATTTGTTTATAACAAGCTAAGTTCGATCTACTGGTTAAAAGATATTAGCTTGAATCTAATCAGGTTTTCATCTAACGGTGAATGTTGAATGTTTTGTTACCAAGGTAACTTAGATTGCAAACCCTGATTTGAAAACTATATAAGGGAGAACTCTAGCAACTGGGAAACCTGATCCCTACACCTCCTGTGTAATACTAGTTGCGACTAGAGTCGATTCTCCTTTAACCTTAGGTTTTTCACGAAACCCTGTAGGTTAATGACTTGAAGACTTCATTGGGATTGTGAAGCCAAACCAAACTATTTTCTCTGTAGTTGCGTGTTGTGATCTTATTTCTACTATCATGATTGAGTATTATCTTTGCTAAGATTTTCTTGAGATTTATCTCCGATAGGTAAGATTAAAAGTAGTCATAAACATCTTCGTCTTATCGTTTGTGATTCCACAATATCTTGTTTCGCTTCCATACAGTTAAGATTATTGTGAGGTGATTGAATGATCTCAGCATCACCAAGAATTTCTGGAGAAAATTCAATCGCGATCTCAGCATCAACAACGGCCTCAGAAGCAACATCCTCATGACCGGCTTCATCAACTATCTATTCTCTCAAGTGTTACTCGATGGATCAGACTTCTTCAAGCACTAATGGTTCATATCAGTATGTGTAGACATGAAAAAATGTTAACATGAAAGTCTTCCCAAAGTTTGCACGACGGACAGGCACAAGCCAAAGTCTTCTACAAGATGTTTTCATAACCTCTACAAATGAGATACAACACACTTAAGGCCATGAGTTTACCAAAACGTACCAACGGGTGAGGAATGGGACAATGCTTCCTTGACAAAAGATGTTCTTTTATGTCTCTACTATAACATACCAAAAGGGCACACCAATCGGACATACGAGATGAAAGATATGACCTTTATCGTAAGGTCTACGAAATCTGAAAAATTTGTACGAGATTACAAATTACAAATGTGCACGCTTCGTTGGCTGACCTATACAACTCCAAATTTAGTGATTCTTTTCTCATGTGATAACTCATTCTCCTACCTTCAAAAATTAAGGTCAAGCGTCGAATTCCGATGTCGTATGAGGTTCCTACAACTTTCAGAGCATACAACATGCAAGCAGCAATTCTTAGACGGGATTCATAACCTCCACAATCGATCGATGTCCACCAGGTATTTCCACTAAGTCCTTCATCAAGGTACTTCCAACTTCGACCACCTAGGTCTTTACATCAAATTTTTTTACGTGGGTCCTCTATCAAGGCCTTGCCAGAAGAAGGGAAAACGAAAAAGAGATTTAACAACATACCGGGGACTGATATTTCATGACCATGACTGGACACGGTCAAGGGTCAGTATCCTAATCCGGGATTGACTGTTCGTGCATGTCACACTTTTTCTCAGCTCATACAACGTTCGTGCATATCATACTTCAAGGAATTATGATCGACTTTTATGCACATGGACATTGGTTCACTTCATTCCATCAAAGGTGTAAGAGAAGTAAGCATAATATATAATAAAATAATTGTCATTCAACAATCCTAATGCAATATCCATGCAACAAAGTTGCTCAAATGATCAAGATGACATGTACGAAAAATAAAAATGTTCAACTATCCAGGAAGATTGCAAGCAAGACTAATCATCAAATTCATCAGATTAGTCGTCTTCACGGTCATCATCTTCCATGGAATCTTCTTCAAGTTCCTCTTTAGAGTCACCTTCAGAATTACTCTCAGGAACTTCTTCCAAATGATCTTCAGGATCATCATAAGCTGCTTACAAATAGTCATCTTCTTCGCATTCGGCTTGGAAATCAGCTTTGGCCAATCTCCCAGTCCTCATCCCTGGTGGATATGGCTTAACCTTGCACTCAATAGGTTTCTAGGCATACTCAACCTCGTCTGCATCTGAATCGGAAGCTACACCATCAGCATGAGATCGAACTCCATCCACCTAATGCTCAGACGCAAGGTTTTTAAATCGTAAATCGAATCGTGAATCATTTTTGAGAATCCTTGAATCGAATCGAATCGTATGTTAAATCGTGAATCGTAGATTCATAGTCCATTTTTGAATTGTATATTTACCTATAAAAACAAATGAATTGGTGAAAAGCGCAACAAAAATTACATATGTTTCCCAAGTTTCTTATAAATAAAATGATAATGCCTTACCAATCACAAAATGATCCACGGTTCAATGGTTGGGGTGTTGTTCTGTGGACCTAAGGTCGCAGTTTCGATCCCTACCAACGTCATTTTTGCAAAAAAAAAAAGTCTGAAGCGTAGACCAGCGTTGACTAGTCCGATTGGTGGGTCCAACGCTTCACACAATCGATTTGAATCGAAATGGAAATTTATGACTCGACTCGTACGATTTGACTCGTGAATCGTACGAGTTTAAAAACATTGCTCATACGAGCACTATTTTTAATAATGATTAAACGAGCATTTAATCATCCTTTCACCAACTGGTCTACAAAGGACTTTGGTGCATGCTTATTCGAGCACCTGGGCGCTACATGGTCGGACCATCATCCCATGTAATCGGTCCCTCTCTCACTCATTTTTTCAGTAAATCGTCAACTGATCAACAATCGAACAAAATTAGGGTTTCAAACCAAATGCTCTGCAAACCATAATTCTGAGCAAGTTCGAACACTAATAATTTTATGTTGATCCAGTAATCAACATCTTGATTAATTATATTCGGTCCAGCTACCAGTATTTTTAGTTAATATTTTATTTGATCCTGCTACCAATAATTCATGAATTGAGCAATATTGCTCAAACGAGCAATATTTGCTTAAACTAGCAATATTTGCTTAAACTAGCAATATTTATTTTGCTCATCTATCACCACTAAATTATTTAAGCTCGAAAAATATACGATCAACTGGGTTCAGAACTCATTGATTCAACTATCAATTGCTCGACTTAGCAATATTCCTCATGTTGATTCAACTACCAACATTCGAGAATTCTATTGATCCAACAATCAATATTCTGCTTTATATTTAATGTTTGGTCCTGCTACCAACATTTTTGCTCGACTGAGCAACATGGTTCGAACGGATGACCATCCAATATTTCTAATTCCTACTTTGTCATTTGATCACTCATGATATATTGGATCAGAAATGATCATTCAGTATAATTCAACAATATCTTTGATTTCCTATCGAATACTCGACATATCAAAATAAGTCATTGATCGAGCGATCTCATCGAACGCTCGAGCCGAATTATCAAAATATCATTATTACCTCGACTGGTAAAATGATATATCACAATTCATCAAGACTCAATATATTTCCATCACTGTGTTCCAGCAGACACCTTATGCTCAATCCACGAGTCTTAGAGCATACCACATTCGTTAGTTATGCTCGACTCATCGTCTAGTCAAGTCAACAACTGACTAATTAAATACATGTCTGCCTTGCAGACTCCACATTCGTGAGACATCAATCACGTCACATGGGAGGATATTCACTAAGGTTTTGGTCTGGCGGCCTACAACACGTGTGTACATCCACGATGATAAATGTGAGTAAGTTGTGCAAGCAGTTGAGGGAGTTCGCAATGTAGTGGATGGACAATCAACCAAGTCTCCGCACGACATGGAACTGGTTTAACCACGATTTCCCACTTTCTCATTGCAACAACCGTCACACTTACTAGGATCAATGTGTCCACTATTTTGGCAATATAAATAAGTTTCTGAATCCACGATTGAACAACAACAATTTCTAATAACAAGAAATTACTACTCAATCGATCAGAACTTATCTCATCTGAACTCAAAAGCTCGCCAACTTGTAGAAATCATCAACACATTCACAATCCTTGATCATCATTGATATCACACATACTTCTCAGCTTCCCTCCTATAGATCGACCCTCATCCCTCTTTGTGATCGAATTGACTCTGGAAAGGCCATTTTCTTGGTTTAGGCCGGATTCCTACAAATTGATCTCTCAAACTCAAAGCACTCCCGTGCAGTGCATCTGTTTGAAAAAGGTTTAGGAAATTAGCTCGTTCGAGGAGTCTCCGCTCGTACGCTCGAGTCTCTGCTTTCCTAAAAAACCAGCAAATCGTTTTCACCCATCAACAATGACGAAACCACAAATTCAGAAAAAACCCCGGGACCTAGTCCAGATTTGAATACTCTCATAATTAAGCCGCTATAAAAAGACTACTACGACTTCATATAGTTGAGACCAAGTAAACTAATATTGAAAGTGTTAGAGCACTGCTCGGCCGAACTCGCAAGCGTTGATATCTCAAGCTTGTTTTTCAAGTTTAGTTGTTTAAAACTTTATAATTAATTTCTAGTCTACTTATATCTATGTCTCAGATTAGGATAGAATGTGTAGTTGAGTTTTAGACTTCATGGCGTTCACCAATTGAATAAGAAGATCTACTGAGGAGCTTGGAGGAACTTCATCAACAAAAAGTATGTAGAGACTAAAACTTATCTATCACTCAAAAGTCTATTCTATTTTATCTTCTAATGAGACTAAGTCGTATAACTATATAGACTTTTACATTATACACATTTGATATATCGAGCCGAGTTTATCTCGCGTATCTATTTCTCGAAATATGTGTCGGAAGCTTTTTGCTTTAGCTATGTTCATCGTATTCTTGACGAGTTTAGTTGGAAACAATTTATTTGTTGGAAACTAAATATTAAGTCAAAAGATGATCATGTGAAAATTACCTTGAACATCTTATATGATTTGTGTGAGACAATCGTTTGATGTTAGCTCGGGAAGTTTCGTATTGATCATTCGGTCACTTGAAAATTACTTGGAGTTAATGATATGTGTGAGATTACCATTGTCGTCTTCTAAGGATGTTTCAATGATTGAAATGACAGTTTAGAACGATTACCCATGTCTGGATACAACACAGTATGCATACCCAGTATGCAAACTTTATTGTGATGATTCAGGTCCGGAACTCTTGTTTGCGTACCTAGTATGCGAACGGATTTACCTGAGAAGGTCTGGAACTCTTGTTTGTGTACCTAGTATGTGAACGGGTTTACCTGAGTTGGGTCCGGAACGGTTGTTCACGAACCGGGTTTGCGAACGGCTTGACTAGACCAATGTCCGGAGTTGCTGCTCGCGTACCCAATTTGCGAACATAGTGGTTAAGTTCTAAAATAGGTGATGTATGATTCTCATACTCATGAAATAAACATTTATGATTTAAGGAATGAAAATTAACCTTGCAAACCATGGCTTAATGTTCATGAATTGATTCTTGTATAAGTAATTTGTACGATTACGAATCAAACCACTTTCGTTTCAATTTGTTCATGTATATTTCTATGAGATAGTGAATAATTGAACAACTTTATTTGAAGCATAATTAGATTATATATCATGATTGATTGATCATCATATCTGATCTAGAAGTGTTAGATGAATACCGCTAAGTCAAAAGTGTTCATACGGCTAACTTCGGTTAACTGTTATTGAGCCAACCCAATATATACGTTTAGGTACAGCTACCCATATATAAATATAAGAATATTTAATTTATGTGTAACAAGCTAAGACCATCTGACGGTGGAGATTAATTGCTTAATTTCTAAGCATACTTAGCTTGAATCTTAAATCAGAAGTTCATTTAACGGTGAATTTGAATGTTTTGTTACTAAGCTATCTTAGCTTGATTGTAAGCAACCCTGATTTGAAAGGATATATAACGGATAACTCTAACAACTGGAAAACCTAATCCCTGCACTTTCTTGTGTCCTAGTTGCAAACTAGAGTCGATTTTCCTTTAACCTAGGTTTTCCAAAACCATTATTAGGTTAACGACTTGAAGACTTCATTTGGGATTCGTGAAGCCAGATTCAACTATTTTCTCTGTAGTTGCGTATTCTGGTCTTACTCGTTCTATCGTATTGAGTTTTATCTTCTCTAAGATTTACTCGAGATTTATCTCTGATAGATAAGATATAAAAAATAATCACAATAATTCTTCGTCTCAAACTCCTGTGATTCTGCAATAACTTCTTCTGTTAATCAGTTAGGTTATTGTGAGGTGACTAATATTTCTAAGCTCCTCTTCGGGAGTATAAGACCGGATTATTAGTTGGTTCCTGTTCATATTGTACTCTGTATCAAAAGACAGAACAAATAGAATAAAGGATAGACATATTTGTGGGAGACAAATTTGTTTATAAGTGTTCGACTTTGGGTCGTAGCAACTCTTAGTTGTGGGTGAGATCAGCTAAGGGAATCAAGTGCGCAGAATCCGGCGTGGTTTTTGAGGCATAAGAAACGCGACTGTGCCTTAATCGGTGTGAGACTTGGTTAGGGCTCAACTACATTCCAGTCCGAAGTTAACTTGTAGCAGGCTAGAGTATGTAGCGGCTTAATACAGTGTGGTGTTCAAATCTGGACTAGGTCCCAAAGTTTTTCAGCATTTGCGGTTTCCTCGTTAACAAAATTTCTGGTGTCTGTGTTATTTCTTTTTCGCATTAATTATATTTTTTATATTACTGAAATATCATAGGTTGTGCGTAGTTCAATCAGTTGATAAATCCGACCTTGATTGTTGGATATAAATTAATTGAAACTTGGGCATTGATCTTTGGTACCATCCAAGTTATTTCTCATATCAATCAGGCTCACGGATTTCTACCTGTTCAATTTGATGATTGTATTGAGAAAGAGATAAAATCTTTTTGATATATTTCTTGATTGAGTCTCACTTTTAAGTTGGTGATCTCGGAATTATATTGGAGTTTAGTCCATACAAATTGTCGAACGAATTATTGGGTGTGGTTTTTATATCCCCGTTTTTCCACAAAGTACATTCACAAACAACTGGATTCCTCTTATGATCGATCACGCATAGAACAGAGTCCTTTAACAATAGATGATCACAAGTCCTATCTTCATATCTATAAAGCATATATGAAATCGTTGATCCTTGAGCTGGTTATAGTGATCTTATATCATAAGAGAAGGATCACAGAATAAACAAACTAGATTTATCCGGGTTCAACTATACCGTTAGTCAATCAGATTAACAATCGAAAACTAAAATAAAAATACGATTCTACTTTCCCACCAACAATACTACTAGACGCTTCTTGATCACATAGAAGTCTTTAAATAAAGTGCACGTAAGAGATTTCACCTAATACTGCTAATGGGCTTCCTCACATTAAATGCGAAGTTCTATGTGTTACGGGACAAGTTTGTAAGAAAGACAAACTTCACTATTTATAATGACCAAGGTGGTTTGGACATCAAGGAATTACCAAATCCGAAAATATAAAAGATATGCAATAAATGTTTATTTTTGATTTTGTATATTCCAACTGTTTCTCCAATTAATATACTGAAATCTCTTTTGGATGACAACTCATTACTAGCTAGCATATTAACTATACTTTATTAGTGTTGCAACCAAATATGTGGTTTAATTACTGGAAAATTAAAGACATATAAATTCCGAACATAAAAAAAATATCATGGAATATTTTGGTTCGAGATCTCACCTTGAGTATCAAGGAAAATATTTGAAAATTAAGTAATAAGAGTTTAGCACATGTTCAAAATATTATGTTGACATTATAAACTTTCCATATTAACCAAACCGTAATTTTTGATAGCTATCCAAATCCTAAGTTTACATCCAAAATCGAAAAAATATGTTATTGGTTAATCAAGGAATCGATCCAGCTAGAGATCCTTATGAGGGGATTGGTCATGTTAGAGATCCTTGGAACCGGTCATAGCAGAGATCCTTGATTTAGGGATCAGTCCTGCTAGACATCCTAAGGATCGGTTCTTTAGAGTAACACGAGCAAGTGTCAATATCTCTATTGTTCCTAATCTAACCCAACGAAGTTGACTCTAGTAATCTAATCAAGCAACTTCAAGTTTTGTAGCTAACATATGGCAATCAAACTTGACATACCAACGCTTGGTAGGTTAAACCAAGCAGTGCTCTAACAACACCTTGAAAAAATTATAAAAGGATTGACAAATATTATTTCAGGTGGTACTTTACAAAAATACTAATAACTCCTAAGATAAGCCTGGGAACTCTCAAGATCAAACTCAACGGTGTAACAAGTAATATATTTGTAAGGGGAGAATCTACTTTTATAGTAAAATTTCGTGCATACTTTCGTTGTATTTCCATTGATTTTTTTTTTGTACCTTACCATTGCAGCGCCAATCGAAGAATACAATATTTTTAGTTGCAACTAGTCGATCACACTGCGCATCCATTTGAGAAAGTGTGTATTTGGTGTGCTGGCAAGGGCTTTTAAAGGCACCTATCTTGAAAGAGGAGTCCAACCAACAACTTATCTTGAGAGCCCTGCCATAAGAACTTCCTACGGAGGAAGAGCGGAGCAAACTTTGTGGAAAGATGTAACTTTTTTTTTGATATAGTGCATTATATTTATGTCACATACATGATATATCTGGGAAACAAACATCCAATTTGAAATTTTTCTAGTGATCCGACAAAAATTTAGTACATGTATCGCTTTCAAAAATTAAAATTTAAGGTCATATATTCGAAATGTTGGTTTGAGTTATTATTGTTTTAGGGTAAAAACAAATATATGTGAAAAGTATGGGTAAAGTGTGAGAGACATTAAATAGTACAAGATCTTAAACCAATAAATGTATATACCAATCTTGCTTGGGTCACAAAGGAGGAGAAAGATTCTTCTTAGGTAGGAAAGAAAAAAAAAACAATAGGATCAACGAGATTATGTGTGTTTGTAATATGGTATGTCTGAACTACCGTATGGGGAGAAATCTCTTTGCTAGAAGTAAGAGAAAATTTATATACAATCAAAATTAGACTAATTTGCGTAAGTTTGAAATGATCTTGTGAATAGGTTGAGTAACCTGTTTGTAGTGCTAGTATAACACATTGATCTCATAAGTGGTGGTAGTTACGGAAGAGTGGAGGACTAGAGATTGTGGAGGACATGGTGAAATCATGTCCGGAGACTTGCAGTTGCACGCCCACTACTTTTTTTCACTACTTCAATTGTTCACAGGGTTTAATTACTTTTTCCTCGTGGGTATATTGCTACATGACACTTGTTGAAGACCACCTGAAAACCCTAGTGAACATCCCCATATTATATAATTGATGTCTTTTTGCTAAAGCCATTGTAGAATTAAGTATTTTTACTGCTAAGTCAATTGAACTATAGACAAGACTTAGTCCATCGATTGACTTATGACTAGCTAGACTTATGACTAGCTAGACTTATGAGCATCAGTCTAATCATACTAGTGATTTAGAAAAGCGATCCCTCATTTAATTTGGTGCTTCTCATTTGTGTAGAATCTTATCACTCTCATCTAAGATCGTGTCACGTATACATCAATTATTTTTCAGTTACACGGGGGATGAGCTTTCTGCCAGCAATTAATCAAAACAAACGATAAAACACCGGGAAAACGGTAAGTGAAAAATACTATAATCACTTTTTTATATGGGTTCAACATATAGAAGCCCCACTAAATGGATCATACATTGTCATCTCCATACTTTCAGAAAATGATATTACTAGGCCCAAAATATTAATTTTTCTTCATATCTGGCCCATAATTAATTATTACGAATTTTAATAATGACAACACTACCCTTTATTATATATACAAGAGGAATATTAGAAGATATTTTCATTTCTCTATTCCGTTTCTCTCTCTTCTCCTCTTTCTCTCTCGGCTCCGGCGAATTCAGATCAGTGAAGAAGAAGAAAAATTGATTTGATTCAATAGATTTTACAGCTGATAATCAGTTAATCTACAAATCTGAATCAATTATTCAATCGATTTCATTTGGATCTAGGTTTCGGTTGGTTCTAATCAAGTTAGGTTTTCGTTGGTTCAACTGTTTTGTTCTCTGAAGAACTTGAATCGATTTGGATATTAGGTTTCAGTTGATTCGAAGATGCATCAGGTTAGTTTTTCGTCATTCTTACTTTTCTTGGTTCGATTAGGTTTTTGATTTTTGTTTTATAGACTCGATTCAGATCTGAGAATAAGAGCAATTTGATTTTTCTTGAATTAATCGAACATCTTCAACATAGTTTTAACCTTAATTACTTGTTGTGCAGGTTCAATAATGGGAATTAAGAAGATCTTTAACAGCAGCAGAAATGAAATCGTCGTCATTTATTTCATCTTTGACAACAACTAATGAAGAAGCAATTTATAATAATAATCATTTTGAAGATTTGGTATTAGCAAGAGTTGAAAATTGGTAAGATTTTTCTCTCGTTTTTTCTTTGAATCAAATCTATGTATATGTTTATATCGTTGTTGTTGTTGTTTTAGAAGATAAATCAGTAAGATCTTTCTCTCGGTTGGCAGTTCGTTGTTGTCATTTTCTTTATTTCGTTTCTGATCGGAAACTTATCAATGCGTGTTTCTCTAGAATTGATGCCTGGCCAATATATTCCATAAATCGTAAATTTTATGAAGTGCGTCAAGTCGGTTAAGCATTTAAGGATATAAATATAGAGTTACAGATGCTCATTTGTGCAGGTTTTCTCATTAAAGTTTCAAATTATTATCACAATCTACTTGGTATGCTAGAGGTTTCAATGTTGATGTAGAATGAACTAGTTGGAGGAGTATCTTTTTAAGGAAGCCATCTTAAAGACTTTTTTTAGTCAACAATTATGTTACCACAAAGTTCTTTTTTTGTTCGTAAAATGTGATAGTCTGGCGAAACATTCGTAGGATGAGAGTCAATCAAAGATCCGTGGTATAGTTAGAAAGAGGGGTCTATCTGAAATAGCATTACCGCAGTGTTCATTCAAATTAAATAAAAAAAAATGAAAAACCTTTTTACGATATACTGGAAGATCTAAGTTAAACTTCTACTAATTACTAAACTGTTTTTGCAAGACACTGCTTGGTATATCTCATTTCCTTGTTAAGCTTGACTTAGGATTTAGTGAATCATAAACTAGATTGTCCAACTTTGGCTTTATGCTCTATCTTGCTTGATTGGATTCCACTATTACTGTGTCTCAGGGAGTTTTCATGTGCACATAGGAACCACAAACATATGTCTATCAATAATGTTGGAAACTATTTGTCTCATTTTTCTTCCACTTGTATTATATGAGCAATTTTATACGTCGTGCCAAATTGTATCCATATGCAAGCTATTTGATCTAGTTGTGCATCTCTCATGCGATAGCTATTTTATGAGTATGCTTGTCCCTTTTTGTGAATTTACCTGAGTCATGTACCCCTTTGTAAACTTATAGCACTCGGATTTATTATCATTTTACTGATGATGACCAGACTCCCTAATGGCCATGTAGGTACTATTCTATGTATGAACATGTTGAGAAACTAGCTGAAGCGATCAAGAAAGGTGTTGCATCTGTGGAAGGAGTAGAAGTCAAACTATGGCAGGTATGCTCATCTTTAGAACATGACAAAGTGAATGTCCTGGAAGTTTTCTATCTTGTCTTTTCCTGTAATGTAGTCTCTACTATCCACTTGACTATATTTTTGCAGTTTAGAATGAGGAGATTTTGTTACCACTGTATACCTCAAACAAGATTGATCTTTTAAACGAGTTCAATAGTGTTTTCTTCCTTATTAGTTTACACTTTACTTCGGGTATTGTAACTTATAAATACACATTCTAAATGGATGTGCATCTACTAGTTACACATGTTAAATGGATGTGTATCTACTAGTTACACATGCTAATTATATGTGTAACTTCTAGGTACACATGCTAATTTTATAGGATATAAAGTCTATGTTTTATTGTATGAATGCAATTTAGATTTTTTTGTGTGTTGTTGCAAACTTATAAACTGGTATAATGGTATATGCAGATTCATCTCTTTGATCTGTCAGGAATGTCTGCTTCAAAAAATCTGAAACCTTTACAGCCGGAAATCAACTTACCATTTTTGATACAGGTATATTCATTGGGCTTGGGACTTTAAGATTAGGATTTAGCTTCAACAAAATAACTATATACAAAAATGCAGTACTTATATCTAGTTCAAGTTGGCCCAGTTTATGTTACAACTATTATGCTAATATTTAGAACCCGAATTTTGTTACAGATGTTGGTCGAATTGGAATAGGAATCTTCCATGATCTACTCATCCCCGAACTTGCAATGTTGTGTAGAGAAAGAGGTTACATTGATTTCGCATATGACATTTAGTTCTTGTCGAAATTGACTGAATTTTTTGCTTGGGTACCAAGTGCTGATCCAATAAGCTATCCCGGGGAGTTCAGCATGAGTACCTGTAACTTGTTTTGGGAGCTTGTAGTTGTACAAAGAGCAAGGCAAGAATTCTTTTCTATACTTTTTCTTAAAGTTTTTCTTTAGCTAGTTATTACAAAATCCTGATTTCTCCTATGGAACAAGTAATTCTAGTCTTTCTGGTCATAGGCATCTGACTTGATTCATTATCTTAGCTATCCCCCGCAGATGAAATTCTTGATTTAGCAGGTTATTTGCTAGGAACACTAATAGACTACTAGATCTCATATTATCTGCATAATTTCTCACAAATTAAAGTTTTTGGTTGTTGTCTGCATATCTCTCAATACTAACTTATCATATGATATGTTTGTTTAAACTCCCTGCCATAGTATTTCATAGGTTTCCTGCATAACTCTAGTAATATGATAGTTCCATACTGGTCAATTTGGCTATACTTTTGTTTCACATGCTAAATGTACAGGTAGCTTCTAGTTACACATGTTAAATTTGGTGTGCAACTAATGATTACACATACATTTTGTATGTGTAACTGCTAGTTACACATGCTAATTGGATGTGTAACTGCTAGTTACACATGCTAATTGGATGTGTAACTGCTAGTTACACATTCATAAATTAGATTCATGTTACATAAATAAACTTACAATGTTGTGGGCTTGCAATTGTACAGCTATTTTGGTTGATTTAACAGTATTGTTGAGGCAACTAGAGTATTAAAAGAAGATTTTGCATCTGCAAGTCACTTGGTCAGATTACCATCTAATTATGAGCAAACGAAATTAACCATGACAAGTTGGTTGGGTCGCTTAGTATCCGGACCAATCCAGGGAGGTAAAGGACACTAGCTTATTATTATGGAGGAAGAAGTGTAGGGCAAAGCTATCAAGAATTTGCTATTATTTGTACCAGAAAAAAAATGTATAGTTGTAATAATTACTGAAATTCTTTAAAACTAGTTAATGAATAAAATTCAGATTATTTTTATACTATATTCTTTATCCCCATTCGCAAAATAAATAAATTGAGCAGATTAGAGGAAATCCTGGCGAGTTAGGAGGTATGATTAAGTAAGACTTGAGATGATAGAGAAGAATATGAAGATCAATTGATGTTTTGGATTTGTGTCTCAATCTGCAGGTGTTTATTATTATTATAACAACAGTACTAGTAATACTACCTCTCTGGTGGTGGTGGTGTTGCTGCTGTTGACAACTCTCTCTTGTATTGAAGCACAAATTACGTCTCCTATCGAAGGTAACTACTTCTGCTTAATTGACACTAACTCATCTTCTTTACCATGATATACTTATGACCGTAAACAATCAATTTATAGAGAACAAACTAAGCATCGTTGCACAATGAAGTAAACTGTTTCATGTCTCACTTTTATTAGAAGATTGTTTGGAATGTTTAATTTTGTGCTATGAAGTTATGAGTGGTGTTACAAATGCTTGCTAGTAGGAAGTAGCATATACCTTGAAAACATTGATATGTTGTTTTATGCATTGACCCTATTCTGTCATTTTCTGCGTATATTATAGCTTGTTACTCATACCTGGATGCAGAATGAGGGATGTGACTCAAGATACATTCACTTGCTTTCAAGTTTCTTTATTGTGTTGTGAAGAAACCGGTCTCTTTGATAAACTGGTCACTTTCAAGTTTCAAGATTTTTGATGTTTAATTTTGTTTTTTAGGTAATTTTTGCGTTCTGAAATTGGTACAACAAATAGGAAAGCAATGTGTTAGGTTCAAGATACTGCAGCACAACTATGAGAGGTAAAAACTAAACTCCAAGAAATTTGATTCTCTTAGGTACATTAGGAAAATGCATGTGTAACTCTTAGTTACACTTGGAAAATGCATATGTAACTCTTAGATACACTAGGAAAGTACACGTGTAACTACCAATTACACATCTATATGTATGTGTAACTGCTCATTACATATGCATATTGTATGTGTAACTTCTACATACACATCTATATGGATGTGTAATTGATGATTACACATGACGGATGCATGTGTAACTCCCAGTTACACATGCTAAGATAGGTTATCATGTGTATTTTTTGTGATCTTTGTTCTATAATTGTACCTTACAATTGTTCTATAATATTTTATATTTTTTTTTGCTTTTTGTTCATCCAACCTAATCCATGGATGTTTATTTCGTTGCAGATATGCAAGCATTTTGGAGGGAGGAAGACAAGAAGGAAAGACAATGATTTAAACTTCATAAAAAAACAAATTAGACGCATGTGTAACTCTCAATCACACTAGATAGATGCATATGTAACTCTCAATTATGCTAGACAGATGCGTGTGTAGCTTCTAGTTACACATGCTAAGAAATTATTGTAAGTGAATATTAAAATAATACATGTATTTTTTGTATGAGTTCTTTTTGGTGTCTATTTTTTTGATGTGTAATGCAACATAAGGATGTGTAACTTCTGGATACACATGTTATATGCATGTGTAACTTCTGTTTACACGTTCACACTGTATTTTAAAAAATTTGGGCCTAAATTTAATAATTTTGGGCCTAAATTTAAATTTTATTTAATTATGGGCTTGACAATATATAAAAGGGTATGTATGTCCTTTAATAGCTCGGGGCCTAGATTTAAATTTCTTTTAATTAAGGGCCTCATATTATGGGTTATTCACGGACTGGGCCTTAGCCTAATTTTCCCAAACGGTAATTCACCGAATGAATGCTTATAAGTATTGGAATTCTATCCTTGTACGATTTTTTTATCAAAGAAAAAAGAAAAAAAAGGGAAAAACAAGTAAGGAAAAAGAAGACAAATAGATTATGATTTTATCATGGAAAAAGGGAAAGAAGAAAAAATAGTAAGAGAAAAAGAAAAGGATACATAGATTATGATATACTCCCTTCATTCGTTTTTAATAGGCTGGTTTCCTAAAATAAATGTTTCAAAAAAATAGACTGGTTTTTTAATTGGGAAAGTCAAATGTTATTTTAGTTTTCTGGGACCACTTTTCTCTTAACTTCTTTTGATGACAAGTGTCATGTGGACCATTTCACTATACTTATTTTGCTGACAAGTGTTATGAGGACCATTTCACTTCACTTCTTTTATTGACAAGTGTCATGAGGACCAATTCTCTTAATTTCCTTAATTTTTTCTAAAAACAAAACCAGTCTATTAAAAAGGAATAGAGGAAGTACTATATAGAGGAATTAAAGGTTTTGAGTGAGAAAAATGTTTCTAAAGAAAATTGGATAATACTATTTACCATTCAGTGAGAAAAATGTTTTCTATACGGCCTCTTTTTCCGAATCTGCCTTGTACAATAATAATCAGCCAACCGTTTAACCAGTTCATTTACACACCACAATGCAGAAAAATACTACTTCAAATTACAAATTACATGGGGTAACAAACTAAGCCTCGAGTAAATCGGAAGTGGTTGAGACTTGAGAGACCAATAATAAAAATGATACTATTCCTGACAACATGTGTTTTTTTGTTTGTTTTTTAATAATCTCGTAACGATATGCTCCTGTTAGAACTGAATTGTCCGAAACCATTGCCCTTTTCCAGTCAAACTCTGTGCCCCGTCCGTATTAAAAAAACATTATTGGTACAGTTCCTTTAAGGCTGGGCCATCATTCCAACCTACAAGTCTAAGCGTCGGCTGTAGACTTTGATACAGAAAAATGAAAAGCAAAAGCCAAGGTGGGGAACAAAACAAAAACAAATAGGAGAAAGCAAGTAACTTGATATGTGAGAATAGGAGCGAATGACGACTGCACAAATGGATGGAGTTAGAGTAGCAGGTACAAAACACACAACAACACCGGCAAGGCAACCATCATCACAAGTCATATATGTAAAGTCTTAAAATTTAATACATATCCAGTCAAAAAATCTCAGTATAAAGAGCGATTTGGAAAGAAGAAAATGAAGGAGAAGAAAATGATGTTGATTAAAAATTGTACAGACATGAAACCAGAAGAAGATAATGGAGAAGAAGAAGGAAAGACAGTTGTGGTGGGAGTGAAGATGGATCAACAGAGTAGAGAATTACTAACATGGGCTCTTGTTAAAGTTGCTCAACCTGGTGATCATGTCATTGCTCTTCACGTCCTCAACCACAATAATTCTACTGGTATGTATTGTCTGCAAATCATTTGCTTAAAGTCTCCAATTATACCATTTTCAGTTATCTGAATTTGTTTGTTGTGTAGAGATTCTTGATCCAAATGGGAATTCATCACTACTTGCGCTGGTTAAAGCGTTTGATTCTGTACTCTCTGTTTATGAAGGATTTTGTAATTTGAAACAGGTTTGTTTTCATTCTTTCTAAAACACACAAATTTTACTCTCTAGTATCAGTTTTGGGTTTGATTTTATGATTTTTTGTGGTGATTAGGTTGATCTGAAGCTTAAGATCTGTAGAGGGTCATCTTCAATTAGGAAAATTCTGGTGAGAGAAGCGAAATCATATGGTGCAAGTGAATTAATTCTTGGGACTGCAACTAAGAATCACCATCACCATGGAATGAAAATTACTTCTGCTTCTTCTGTTGCTAAATATTGTGCTAGAAAACTCTCCAAGGATTTCACTGTACTTGCGGTTAATAATGGCAAAATTGTCTTTCAGAGACAATCCTCTACTGCTGCTACTACTACCACCGACACTTGTTCGACAACAGGTTAGGTTCAAGTAATTTATCTTTTCTATGTTAATTTTTCTGGTTAAGGATAGCTTTTTCTAAATTGGGTTCTGGTATTTGTGATACAGATGCTGAAAATCATCGTCTGCATCAAAATTTGTTAAGGGCGTTCCATAGAACTTTGAGTAAGAAATGTAAAGAGCTAAATAGTATAACAAATGGAAATTCTAATAAAGGGAAATCCCTTAAAAAGAAGAAGTGCTGTATCTGTTCACCGGTGTCTGTTTTGCCAGAAGACACCAGTAAATGTAATAATGCAGAAGAAGATTCATTGTCGGATGATGGTTCAGTTGATAATTCCATGGCATTGGTCCCTGTACAGACTCAAGAGGTAGCCTCTAGTTCAGTCTCTCCCTCAGAGCGTCAAGGCTCCGGGTCAAGACCTGGGTGGCCTCTCCTTCGTCGAGAATTTCTGTCGAATGAGCAAAAACCACTGAGATCTAAGTTCAAGGAGATATCTGTAGTTCAATGGGCAATGCAACTGCCATGTCGCCTTTCGTCATTATATCTTGGTCATTCAGATACTCGGGATTCCAGTGGTAATATTAGCAAATCTATTAGTTTAGATGGTGAGAGTGGCGCGATTGTGCTAGTGGGAGAAAATCCTGTTTGTTCTCCTTCCTCTCCTTACCATGAGTTCACAAAGAAACTACCCAAAGAATTGGAGTCTCTTCATGAAAAATTCTCTTCAACTTGCCGATTGTTCACTTATGTGGAACTTAAGACTGCAACTTCAAACTTCATTCCAGGTTTGTTTCTTCTTCTACTTCTCCAAATTTATTTTACCTGCAACTTTTGTTTGAGTAAGTTGTCGACTTGGTTCTAATAATTATCCTGTCAAAATTATAGAGAATTTGATCGGCAAGGGAGGGAGTAGTCGAGTTTATAAAGGTTGCCTTTCTGATGGTCATGAACTGGCGGTGAAAATCTTGAAACAATCTGCAGATGTTCTCAAGGAGTTTGTTCTGGAAATTGAGATCATCAATACCTTAAATCACAAGAACATTATGTCCCTCTCTGGGTTTTGTTTTGAGGACAATAATCTTCTCATGGTTTATGATTTCTTATCAAAGGGAAGTCTAGAAGAAAACCTTCATGGTGCGTAACACTTAAACTTTTCTCTGGTGTGGTGATAATTTTTAGATGTTTGTTCTTCTGTTTTCATCTCATGGATGTTTTCTTTTGTTGTTTCCTATTCAATGAATCAGGGAGTAAGGACAGTCCACCTTTGAATTGGATGGATAGATTCAAGGTGGCCATTGGTGTAGCCGAGGCACTAAATTATCTGCACAGCAATGAACAGGCCGTGATTCACAGAGATGTGAAATCATCCAACATCCTTCTCTCAGATGATTTTGAGCCACAGGTACTTTACACTTTTAATGAGTGACTAACAAATGAAGTATAATTCCCAATGCTCAATTTTTGCTTGACATTGGTGTCCTCAGCTGTCAGACTTCGGACTTGCTAAATGGGCTTCACCTACTGCATCTGGTGTAACTTGTACTGATGTTGCAGGAACTTTCGGGTTAGTAAAAAAGAAATTCTAGTGATATGGTGGCTAATCTTTAGGAATCATGCATCTTAAATTGCTTCTATCTCCTCTTGCAGATACTTAGCCCCTGAATACTTTATGTACGGTAAGTTCAATGATAAGATTGATGTTTATGCATTTGGAGTCGTACTTCTCGAGCTTCTTTCAGGGAGGAAACCAATTGACAGCGACAATCCAAAGGGCCACGAGAGCTTAGTCATGTGGGTAAGTATTCTGGCATTTCCTTCTGATTTTGTGTGTATCTTGACATGAACTGACACTGGGAATTTATTATGGTAATGGCTAGGCTAAACCGATTCTAAATGGTGGAAAGGTTTTACAATTGTTGGATCCAAAGTTGGGAGATAATTATGACCGAGATCAAATGGAGTGGATGGTTCTTGCTGCAACTCTTTGTATAAGACATGAACCTCGAACTCGTCCTCGAATGGATCTTGTAAGTGATTCCTTTTATTACATATTAGCTGCACTTGAGGTTCTTTTACAACTCTGCACCAGTTCTGCCATGTATGTGTTTTCTTACTCAGTTCTGATACGAGAATTTTTTTAAACTTATCGAGAGTAAAAAATATAGTAATTCAACGTTAGAAGATGTGATATGCTTGTTATTTCCACAGCCTAAAGAATGCAACTATAGTTGCCTAATTATAGTGAACAGAATAGAAGCTAAATATCATTTTCCTTAAAGTTGGACAGGATGAAAACTAGGAAGCTTTGTCCAACATTATTTTTCTTCAATGTTTCAATCATGTGTTTGTCATTGTTTAAGCAACTAATCAATAAAAACCTATCTTTTGAAAAAAATAACTTGAGCTTCTATCTGATGAATCTAGGTCTTGAAGCTACTAAATGGTGATGCCGATGTAATTAAGTGGTCGAAGCTGCAACTCTGTGCTTCTGACGAGTTCTCATTAGATGGAGAATCACTTCCGCCACCTGACATCCAATCCCATCTTAACTTAGCACTACTCGATGTGGAAGACGATACATCTTTTAACAGCATTGAACAAGGTCTCTCATTCGAAGAATATTTGCAGGGAAGATGGAGTCGTTCATCAAGTTTCGACTAATTTGAAGGTTCCCAACTGATGATTAGGTACCAAAAAGAAGATACACTCATCAACTTACAGCGGTTCATGTATATCTCAAGTGCCATTGTGGCTCTTTTCTTATTTATTGAAAGTTACAGTGCTAATTGTTTGTCCGGTTGGTCTTGGATGAGAGGTCGTTTGTAGAAGGTTTACCCTCCCTCCTCCTCGCCTTGGGAAAATAAGACTCGTGTGTCCGTCGTCCCTTTAGTGTTATTCTTTAGGGTGGGAAATTGAAGCAAAATTCAAAATAAATAAATAAAGAGTTCTAGTCTGGTATTATTCTCAGCTCTCCCTAAGGGTCAGATTAAGAGTTAATTTGCAATTGTATTTTTTTTTTTTGTTATAAACAAAAACAAGAAAATTAGTTGCTAAAAACATTTTCTGGATTGATAGAATTAGAAAGGGTTACATTTACACAAAAACTGGTCTTATGGCTGCTTGAAAAGTTCCTTCTTTTCTTCTGTAAATAAACAAAGTATGTTGTTGCTGTTATTCTGTGTAGTGTCTTTAGCAAGTGGAGTAAAATAGTATCATGAGAATGAGTGTTGTTCTAAACAATGATATCTTTACTATAATGCACTGTGTTAAACAAGTACATATATTATCTTGACAAGGAATGTCGTTATAATTGAAGATTTCTTATGTCTGCCTCAACCAAATCATCCCTTGCGTGTATCAAGGCTTAACTGTCTGCTTAGGCAGACGTGGGCTTGGCTGCTGCACGTAATATGGCCATAATACACGCATTAGCTGGTAATATTACTAAAAAAAAATTTGTCCAAGTGACGGCTTATGGATATTTCACCAAATCATGCCAACCAGAAATGCAAAGAGGAGGAAAGAAAAACATAAATTACAATATGACTTCATTTCCTTGAACAATAATAGACCCCAGATCTCGGCAAAGAACCCTGTGCCAATCTTACGCAAGGAAGATGCAATAATGCAAAGCGAGGAGGAGGACAACAGCTAGATTTGTGGGGGATAAAGCATGAATCTAGATTTGGATCTTATACCAGACCAAGACAAGAAGAGAGAAGTGAAAAATACTAGAACCCCCTACTATATGGGTTCAAACATATAGAAGCCCCACAAAATGGATCCTCCACCCTCAACTCCACACTTTCATAAAATGATATTATTAGGCCCGAAAAATCAAATTATCTTTAGATCAGGCCCATAATTAATTATTCCGAATTTTAATAATGGCAACATTGCCCTTTAGTATTTATACAAGGGAATCCCAGAAGCTTCTTTTCATTTCTGTATTCTCTTTCTCTTTCATCTTTATCTCTCTCTGTTGTAGAACAATGGTTTCTAGGGTTCCTGAGATTCATTTTCGACTGCATCAAATCTTCTTCGTCTTCATCAAATCTTCGACTGCAACAACAACGATTGATTGCATCTTCTCCTTTTATGCCTCTGTAGTTTCATTTATGTCAAAGATCGATTGAATCTGATCAAAAGATAGATCTTACGAAAGATGCAGATGATTTGTTTAGTCTGATAATTAACCAAAGAAATCGAAGAGAAACATCAGGAAAAACGAATTGAAAGGTAAGTTAATCTTCCTTTAAAGCTTTCATTAATCGATTTCGAGTTGAAATCAAATTTCTCGTGGTTTGATTTTAATGATTTTGAAAAAAAAAAATGAAAATTAATCTCGATTTCATTATCTAATCCTTAATTAGAGTTTAGATCCTTAATCATGGGAAAGATGAGCATGATTTTGTGTATAAGTATCATCTTCTCTTAAGGATTTTAGGGTTTTCAGAACCTATATCTTCATTTTTTTTTTAATTAACCTATCCTAATTGAAATCGAAGCATAGATCTACAATTTTCTACTCACTCTGGTTGTTTTGATTTAGATTTTTTGAAAAAACTTGAACAAAAAATCCATATCTATTCGTCGTAAATCTTAATTTGTATCTACGATCTAAAATAATGTTTTGAGATTCAGTATCAAAGAATCATTGTCTCTGTTACCCATAGATTTGATTTGATTTTTCATCCACTCATATGAACTGGTCTGGTGATGTTGGTGGTGCAGGTAGGGGTTCTTTAGGAGGATGAGGAGGCACTGGTGATATCAGAATTGATAAATTGAATGAGAACTGCTTCATTGGTTAGTTTGTTTATCCAAGTGGCTATAGATGAGACAACAGAAAAGACTCTTGAATCACAAAAGAGTTTGATTGCTCAATTGTTGTACTTTTCTGAGAAATTAGAAAGCTCTGATTCATCCTTATCACCAGGCTCATATGTGTTGACATATATGAAAGAAAGCAGTGCTGAGAAGTAGAAGTCAACTGATAAAGATGATTATAGGTACTTCATTTCAGATGCCATGCTGCCAATGTTTTGCTCTTGAGGTAAATTTTTTGGTTGTTTCTCACTGGTTGTGTCTTAGTTATTTGGTTGTTAGGTACTTCATTTTCCGATGTCATGCTGCAAATGTTTTGGTTACTCTGCAAATGTTGGAAGTATGTTTAATCTGTTTTTTACGTGGTCCTAGGTCTGTTTGGTTACTCTGCAAATTTGGTCATCATTGTAACTAATTTTGTTGTTTGATATACAAAGGTGTCCTCGTTAAGCATTTGATTCTCTGAAAAAGTATAATTTGTACAACTGACCCAATTTGATAAATTTCATCTAACAGCTTATCTGTTATATTTATGTAGCTGCTCTGAGATAGGAGATCGCAGATGAAACAAATAAAGGGATAAAGGGACATGACGCTCCAAATCTATCTCTACCGATCCAATTCATCTCAGTATCTATTCTCCCAATGGTAAGATGGCTTTAAAAAACACTGAAGTGTAACTGCGGCTTACACATGCCATATGCATGTGTAACTTCCTATTACATATGCTTATGACATATGTAACTGCAAATTACACATGATATATGAATGTGTAACTGCGGATTACATGTAGTACAGTTTTCTTGTGTATGAACTTTTACCAGGTTTCCCACTTCACAGTGTAAGGCTTTTTTACCAGCATAGTATTGGTAGACTATGGATGTGTAACTAGTAGTTACACATGCTAATTAGATGTGTAACTTCTAGTTACAGAAGCTAAATTGATGTGTATATATTAGTTACACATGCAAAATAGATGTGTAACTATGCTAATTTGATGGGATATGCATATGTAACCTAATATGAAACTTCTATCCGTTATTAGTTGATTGAAATAGCATAAAATTTCATGTTTGAGCTTATGTTGGTTGGATAAGTAGTAGCTTTTAGAGTCTCTAGTTTACATGGGTTATTTTCATAGTGTTGTAATGCTTAGTTTTTTTTCTTTGTCACTGGTCTTGCTGAGCTTGTATTTCAGTAGTTATATGGATGTGTAACTAGTAGTTACACAAGCTATATGGATGTGTAACTGCTAGTTACACATGCTGTAAAACCACATATATTACTCAAGAAAACTTGAAAGATGGAGTTTATGTTTCTTCCACTTGCTAGATGATTTTATCCTTTGTTCAGTCCCATAGCTTCGTGCAAGTACATTCTTTTGGAAGTTTGTTATGTCGTATTCTGCGAAACTTGTATGACATGAAATGAGAAAATATAACTATTACATATTATGCATTAGACGAGCAAAAATGATATCATGTGGTTGCATAGGATATTTCAGTTTAATGATTTTATTATGTTTAATGTTTCAGCAGTTTCTAATGCAGAAAAGCGACTCTGGAGCATAGTCAAGTCCAGATCATTAGACTCCAATGCTTAATGAGAAGGAGAAAGCTAAAGCTGAGATACATCATATGTTGTAAGTGTCATTTATATTATTTATTGAGCAACTCTATGTGATATCCCTGTTTCTAGCGCTGATGAAGATAATTTATATGCTCTGAGTACACAAGCATATGGATGTGTAACTGGAGATTACACAAGCCATATGCAAGTGTAACTGCCGTTTACATAAGCCATTACATGTGTACCTGCTAAGCACCATGAAACCCAACTGTTTCAGTTAGCGTGTTCATCTTGAGTAGCATTATTGTGTTAGTGAAATTCTTTGTATGAAGGATCTCCTCTGGCTAATAAGTGGCGGTGGTGGTATATGTGCAGGTTTTGGAGCCGGTGGTGGTGGTGGTGTTGTAGTTGGAGCTAAGGTGAGGATATGCCTTTGTTATATACTTTTTGCTGTTAAATTTTGATGGATAATATGCCGCCAAGAGTTTCTGATGCGCATTATATGTTGCATACATGTTTTGATTTCCATTTGCGAGATTGATGAATATGTTTCTTGTGCTGAATTGCTTTTAGATTCAGATATTGATTTTGGTTTTCACTTTGAAAATTTTAGGGATCTTGTATTGTCTGGTACTGACTACTGTGCTGCAATTTTCAGGGTGATGAATTGTTTCATAAGAAGCATGGGATTCATATATCTGGGAATAGTGTGTCGTTGCCACCTCAGAGGTAAAAGCTCAACCCTGTTGACTTAATCATTTGTCCTTCATATGAGATGATAATTCTTGAAAACCACATTTTAGATCTCAATTACATGCCTCAAACAATGTATAATAATGATGCATTATCTCCAGATTACAGAATGGTAGGATAATACTGATTATTAGACTGATTAGATACATGTGTAACTCTTAGTTACACAAGTGAGATGCATGTGTAACTATTAGTTACACATGCTAATTAGATGTGTAGATACCAGTTACACATGCAAATTAGATGTGTAGTTTCTACTTAGATGTGTAACTTTTACTTACACATACTGATTTTGGGTACACATATCAATATGTATGTGTAACTCCTAGTTACACTAGTCATATGCATGTGTAACTGCTAGCTACACTAGCCATATGAATGTGTATCTCCTAGTTACACATGTTATATGCATGTGTAACTCTCAGTTACACAATTCAGATGCATGTGTAACCGCTAGCTACACTAGTCAGATGCTTGTGAAACTGAAATATACATTGTTTTATGTACTGTTCATTTTAATCGTATAAATACTGATTGCTTGTTGTTATATTTCAGGTTTTAGATAACTTCATAAAAGCTAATTGCTTAAACGTGGTAATGGTCTCGCTGGAACTGGAGTTGACGCTGAATACACAAGTCAGATGCATGTGTAACTCTCAGTTACACTAGATAGACACATATGTAACTCTCAATTACACTAAACAGATGCGTGTGTAACTTCTAGTTACACATGCTAAGAAATTATTGTAAATGAATATTAAAGTAATAACTTTTTTTTTTGTGTTTTTTTTTGATGTCTATTTATTTGCATATATATACAAGTGTAACTTTGCATTACACATATCATAAGGATGTGTAACTTCTGGTTACACATGCCATATGCATGTGTAACTTCTGTTTACACCTTCGCACTGTATTTTAATAATTTCGGGCCTAGATTTAATAATTTTGGGTCTAGATTTAAATTTTATTTAATTATGGGTTTGACAATATGCATAAGGGTATCAAAGTCTTTTAAAAACTCGGGGCCTAGATTTAAACTTTTTTTAATTAAGGGCCTCATATTATGGGTTATCCGTGGGTTGGGCCTGAGCCTAATTTCCCCAAGAGAGAAACCATGTAATATTATTCTTATTGCGTTCACGTTGCATAGAAGTCGTTAGTGGTGGCAGTGTGCACTGCAGCATAATATATTGAGGGCCCAGCTAATTAAAGGTCCAAAAACAGAGAAAATATCTCACTTTCCAACCCAACCATCTCTTTACCAAGAAAACGGAACAAAATGGCCTACCACCACCGGCAATCCTTGTGTTCCATGTGAGTGGTGGATTGGAAAAACTTTGACATGAGAGGAGACGAGAAGAGAAAAGGTCTTTGAATTACATCAATGCAATTATGGAAAACTTTTTCAAGATCTGTCAGTGTATGGGTATGTATTTACCACCATGTTTTGTTTGTCTATTTCTGTTCTTTTTTTCTTTGGTAATGTTTCCAAGAGCAATCATAGTGGTAGAGTATAACCAAATATTTGGTCAAAAAACGAGACACAGCGGATAGACTATCGATTAAAATCCGGACCAAAGACCAAATTCCAGACTATATTTGGTCCAAGATCAAGACCAAGACCAAAACCAAATATAGTCGAGCGAACGTATAGTTAACGCCCCACCACCAAGCGGGTGTATAGTTAACGCCCCACACCAGGCGTGCATAAAGTCCCCGCCCCACACCAGGCGTGTTTTATACCTCCGCCCCATTTATTTTTTTTATTTTTTTTTTCTTTTGGGTGGGGCGGGGTTTATACCTCCGCCCCACTCTTTTTTTTTTAATTCACTTTATACATGGGGCGGGCTTTATACCTCCGCCCCATTTTTTTTTTTTTTTTTGGAATCTCATCGGGCATACGTATAGTTTACGCTCCATACCAGGCGAACGTATAGTGCACGCTCGACCAAATTTAATCTTCTACCCGTAGCGTCACACACCAGACTAAATTCAAATTTGATCGTTTTTTTTTTGGTCTTTAATCTTTGGTTATACTCGCACCACTGCAGTTGTTCTAACGACTCAGCTTTGACTGACTAAGTTGCAAGTTATTGCGAAGATGAAATGAAATGACTCCATGTAATAGAAGAAGAGAAGTGACAAATGATGAGGATGAATTATTGTCCTTGTGAAGTAGCAAGTCATGATTATGGGATGCTTGATTTGCTTTAAAGATGTGTAATAAATGCAGTCAATCACTAAATTGTTTAGTTAGATATTCAGAACTGAGTGACCATAATTTGAATGAGCTCAACTAAATGCAGCTGCACTGCTTTGAAGTCTTCTTGGACCACTTGAGAATGCAGAGGTGCTAAATTAGGGCAATTCCTATGGGAATGAACAAACCTATATTTTTGTTGAGTCAGGTGGATGGTCAAACTGGTTTTTCCACTATGGTAAAGCACTCGGCGTTCGATAACCAAGCGCGCGAGCAAAAAACAAACGCTAGCGCTCGTAAGTAAAACGTCGGCGTTGGAAGGACAGGCGCTGGCGCTTAAAGCTTCAACACGGCGCTTGTACGTAGGTCGCTGGCGTTTGTAGTAAAAACACCAACGGGTAGTTTTTTTAAAATTCAAAATTCACTTTTTACCTCTATAAATTACCATCATCTTCAAACAATTCACTCACACTAAAATTCACTTCTCTTGAATTTTCTCTTCTAAAATCTATTTCAATGGCTGAAAAGGCGATCACACCTTTTTCCGATGCAAAACTTGAAGCTGTTGTTTCTAAGATATGTGGGAGTTTTAAAAAGATTGAAAATTATAAGAGGGAAGTGCAAGTTTTTGAAGTTGCTCCAAGAAAATGTTCCGCTAAAAGGCAAAGAAGAGATCAAGTTTTGAAAGTTAAAACAAAGGCGAAACTATCAAAGAGTGCGTTGAATGGAAAATACGTCAAATGAAGATAAACAGGAGGCCAAAGCTTGTATTTGATTTTTATTGAAGTTGTTTAGTACTTTTTATTATTGCCTAAGTTTATATCTTGTAAAATAATTGGCATCAATAAATGAAAATGTTTAGATTTTAAAATAGATATTTCCACTTCAGATTAAGCGAAATTTATTACAACTTAAACTTGCAAATAACATCAAACTACATTTTGATAAACCACAACAAAAACATCAAACTACATCAAATCCAGCGACATTCTCTCTGTAGAGTTCATAGCACTCAAAATGCTTAAACTCTCTTCCGCTTTCTTCAGGAAACTTGGTCTGAGCGATGATTTTCTGTAAAACTGATAAACAACAGGTTCAGATATTTATGATGCAGTTGATCAGTGAGGACAAAGGTAAGAAGAAACTCTACTCACCAGTTCTTCGTTGGATAGTCCAGAATAGCTACGGTGAACCATCCACAAAACTTCCGTATAATGTTTGAATTCCTTATTAATAAATGAAATTCTTAGTTCTAGGCTATTACTGTTTCTTATGGTTTCGTTCCGCGATGCTAGAAGATGTCCCAATACTCTTTCCCAGAAATAGTCATTGTTCATTGGTCTCATCGTACGATGTAGCCAACATCGAACAAGAGTAACATCTTCTTCCATTGTAAAGACCGGAAGCGGCATTCGAGTGCAGTACAAATGTGCTTGAGATGGACCATCTTTTAGAATTCTAAAACACGCTTCGTAACGAAAAGGTTTGTTGTGAGCTTCCTCCCAATTATCAAGAGGTGTTTGGATCACTTCATCTTTAGTTACACCGATGAACTTTTCTCGATCAATTTCCATTACCGGAGCAAGAAATGGCTGGACTGTAAGCCTAGTAGATTGAAAACGATCACGCAATCGACGAGCATCTCGGTTTCCTGGGTTTCCCGTCAGTGAGACGAACACTGAAAAAATATTCTCTCAAAAATAAGCATTTTGAAAGCCTATACCGGTGATTACCCTATGAAAAAAATATGCTTTGTATATATTTATATTCTATTCTTCAGTAAACTTGGGACCACGATTTCTAACAGACATTTCTGGAGAGTGAGAGAGATTAAGAGTTTTAGAAAAAAGAAGAAGAAGAAGATGTGATTTTGGAGATGGGAATAATGGAATTTATAGGTCGAGAAATAAAATCGAGCCGTTGGCGTTTGTAGTATAACCGCGCGGATTTCCTTTAAGCGCCCGTTGAATTACCATATGAGTTGGCGTTTGTAGTAAAACCGGGCGATTTTACTAAAGCCGCCCGTTTGAATTACCAACGCGTATTTTTTTGTTATAAATACAACACTAGGGGTGACCTCTCAACCAAACCAACATATTTATTTCTCAACATCCACCATGTTTTCTAAAGGCAAAGCGAAGCAAATATTATGTGTCGAATCAAAAGAGGTTTGTCCATTATGTTTCATGGATAACCACAGTCTTATGCAATGCCCTTGGATGTATTCAAAGTGTCCGTGGGAAGGTTGTTCACACATCAGAATGGTGATTGAATTACAACCGGAAAAGCTCAGGTATTTGCAATGTCAAAATCCCAACTGTCCGGAGGAACCACATATGCTAGATGATGCTATGAAGATTAAAAAAGAAGAAGAAGAAAAGTTTGCAACGCTCTGCAAAAACTTCAAACTTAAAGCCAAATTGAAGAAGGGGTTATTACACTGCAAGCATTGTGGATATGGAGATCACGAATACAAACATTGTCCACAGAGAATCGGTGGATGCTCAAAGCCCGATTGCAAGACTTTTATGCATTTGCGGACTTCTTATGAAGAAGACACATACGGAAGGCATTTTTGCGAATGTCCTAAGTGTTTTTTGGTGGAGTGCGCTGATTGAAGATGAAGGACGAATCGATTCAGTATGGTATCATATTATTTAGTTTGTTGTTTATTTTGTGTTATTACGATTATCTAAAACCATCAATATCATAAGTAATTTAAATTTTTCCTCGATTAAACATTGCACCATCAATCTCATAAATAAAAATATATACATTCGAATAAAAGAAATATATTAGATTAAATCAACTACTACATAGGTGTCAATTCTCGGCTGGTGGTGGAATTCCTAGGGCGATCTAGGGATCGTATCTGTTGAGCACCCTAAGAATGTTGAAACAAGCATGGAAGTTGAAAGGACGACCGCGGTGAGATGCTGGCCACATCGCTAGAGTTCTGGGCAACACTTCATATTCGACTTCACCGTTGAGCTTATTTTTGTGATTCTCAATTAGTAAAGCGGCAAACTCCGATACATTCATACTAATTGAACTAAAACGATGCGACAATCCGTGAGAATCACGCCCATGGATGTTCCCCGTTTCAGCGATGAACATTGTGTAAACTTTCTCCCAGAAAGTCAACGTCGGATCGGCTACATTATTCATGACAGCATATTGTGTGTGAAAAACAAAGGCTTTACAGATATCTAAATCCTCTTGTTCAGTGAATCTAACACCACGAACTCTGGGAGGCATTTTTGTAGATGATTTGAGAGTGAAGAATGTGTAGAACGTGTGAATTTGGAGTTGAAATAAGGAGTTGTTAGAGAATTGCTTGGTTGAACCCACTAGCGTTGGTATGTCAAGCTAGTTGTCAAATTTAGTTGCCAAAACGCATTCTTGATTTAGTATACTAAAGATAGTCGGACTAGATTAGGTCTAAGAAGAGCTATTCTTGAAGGATGAAGACTGAAGATTACAAGAAGACATCAAAAAGGACTTCATCAACAAAGGTATGTGGTAATTGATTTCATTTGGATTCTTGTTAAATTATACCCTTCTAATCTATCGAAACAAATGCTCATTATGTGGAACAATTCCTATGACGGTTAATATACATTTATGTACATATACTTGAGGTTATTTGAGCCACGACTTTTGTGACAATAACCTTTATCCTTGTAAAGGTTCTCACGTTATAGTGAATGAGCTTACGAATTCAACGAGCCAAGAATCACTCAATTCCGAGTTATAACGATGAAGTTATGAGTGATTTATAAAAGTAACAGTTATAAGTGTTGCTGTAACTATTACACTTCGTTAGTAGGAAACAATCCATGGACTGCTTGTAACGGTTCACGGACTTGGGGTCCAATTACGTGACTAAAAGGCATTTTTGGTCAAGTTGGTGATGTTTCCTTATCTAGGCAAGTTAGCTATTACTCCAAACATCTTTGGTTACCATATTAAAGTGTTTGTGATTCCTTCCTAATTTAATTTGTGATTTATTCACATAAATACAATTTTGTTGCAGTGGAGAATATGGAGAATGTAAAGAGACAAAGAGAGGTTTCTATTGATCAGTATAATAGAGTTACATGGATACAATATCCTTTATATATATGTAAAGGGAAACCCTAGGTTCCTAGTTGGGCCGCACATCCGTGGGTTGTAAGCCCTACAACACTCCCCCCTTGTGCGGTCCAATAGAACTCCGCATACAGTGCTTCACATAAAATTCTTCGAATATAGTTCTTCAAATGTTTTCCTCTCCTTGGTGACTTGTGCCGAAATCAATTGCCTCATTAAAACTTTGATAAGGAAAATCCCAGTAGGGAAAACCTTGGTACAAATCTTCACATGTAGTACTTCACATGTTGTCTCGTACTTTACATGTAGTTCATCACATGCAATACGATCTTCAAAGATCGACGAGTCTAAGTTAATTGTCTCGTTAAAACTTCGTCAGGCTAACCCAGAGGGACAAAACCTGAACCAAAGAAAAAGAGTACAATATTAAGTAAACTTAGAATATAGTTGGATGCATATACACTGCCTCATTAAAACCTTGACAAGGAAAATCCAGTGGGATAAAACCTTGACGAAGGGAAAAGAGTACAATGTGACAGATGCAAGTAAAGGTGATCCGTTGCAGATGATCACTTTGCTCCGTTGAAGTTGACTAGTTTTTTCACAACTCCTAAGGCAGAAGATCCTCGTGGGAAAGACAAAAGCCTTAGTTGGGAAATTACATTCCCGGTGTTTGTTGTTGTCTCATTAAAAACCTTGCCGAGTAACAAAACCCTGTGGGAAAAAGCAACCTCGGTGAAGGAAAATAGTTCAACATACCATTAGATGCTCCCCCTGATGTCAGACATTTTTCATTAGTCTAATGCAGTCAGAATAAGTTTATCACAATGTACTTTGGTGACTTGAATGTTTATAAGACCTTGTTGTTGATTCTGGAAGTTACGTTGCTGAACATACTATCACGTTTCATTTCTTTGATTCATATATTTTCAGTAATATCAACGCGGTCTTTATGTCTTCAACGTTCAACATACTTGATGTTTTTAGTATTGTCTCACTAAAAACCTTGTCGAGTAACAAAACCCTTTGGGAAAAACTATTCTCGATCGAAGGGAAAAAGAGTACAACACAGCTTCAATTTCGAAGTAAAATATGTCGACATCATATCCTTGGATCCTCCCCCTGATGTCGGCATCTCCCCCTGATTACTTTCAGAGTTTTCTATACAGTTCCTTAGTCATGCACTTTTCGAAAATGAATATCGGCAATGACTTAGAAAATAGTCTACCATATCTCCCCTGATTACTTTCATTAGAGAAGACATTATTGTTCCTTCATAATCAACAACTTTTGGATTGCACTTTAATTAGCAGTCCTTTTTATGTCTTTGCAGGGATAAAACAAACTCATGTCAATGGTTACTTTTAAGTACATGATTACATTCACTGTACCATTCCAAACACGTTGCATTGGCGCTGAGCTATATCTAGCTAACAAGTTCCCCGAGGATGTAAAATTTAATCGAGTATAGTACGATACTAAGTACAACAATGCGTATATTGTACTTAGATATGGTAATTTCATCCCCAACACATCTTCGTCATCTTCCTTTAGACGAAATGGTCACTTACTAACATTTGAACCTCGACTAATCATGGGAGTGCTATCAGGATGCATATCTTTATTAATTTGCCTGACAACTTTAAACATATGAAAACTGGTGGAATAATATACCACAAGCTCAGTATTCGGTCGAGCTTTCCCCGGATTTTTTCATCTAAAATTCGGATTTCAAATAGCTTTTAAGGTCTCTTATTACATCAAGAGTACCCATCATGTCTGTATCATCGACGTAGATATCTACAATTCCAAATCAGGAACTTTCTTGTGAGTACGCAATGAAAATAACTTACTTGTCTATCCCCTCCAAATCAAATAGTCACTTAGACGGGTATACCACATCCGCCTGATTGCGTCAATCTATAAGTGAGTGTAATATCTAACTGTAAACGCACTCTGTGGTTCAGAGTCACTTGATTTGGGAAAGAAAAGGCTATCAAGTTATTTTGTAAATATCTGCTATCTCTTGATTCTTTTACAGATTTGTAACAACCACATACATATGTTGCATTTCAAGTCCTTTTGAAATTACCAAGATAACTAAGTAGCGGAACGCTATAACGTTCATTACAAGAGAATAATTCCAGGGCTTTGTGAGAAACCTCGCGCCAGAAGGCAAGTCTTTATCCTTTAAGACTTCTTTCTTCTCATTATACTTTGTGACAAATTAATCATGTATGTCCAATAGGATTTACACTTGGTTGGTTAGCACTACCACACCAAATACCTGTATATTTGTCAAAGAACCAAGTTTTGCCTGGATTGTATATGCCAAATATGCTCTTCGTTGACATTTAGCAACAAGGATATTGGTTCGATCTCATCTTGCTCTATTTCCTTAAGCAAGTGTATATGAATTTAATCACAAATATGCTCGCATGATCTTTCCATTGACTCGTGCGCATTATCATAATCCACTTGGGATATCATTGTTCTCTGGAATCATTAAACTTTGGAGCGTCCTCCAGTTTGATTCATGGACATATTCAGAGACAATATTATGAGATGATTTCTGATGATATAAATAAGTTGTGCCTTCCTCGCCTACTTCCTTTCTAAGTGAGCATTGATCGAACCAAGTGGTCTCTCCAACTTCCTTTATGGAGCCACGGCCTCAACCACACTTCCACTAAGTGTAGTTGCAACACCTTAGTCTATGGTGTGTATCCCTTATTGAGGATTTGTAACCTTGCAGGTAGGTTTGCAGCTGGTATGTGTGATCTCATCACTTTAGCGACATCAATGTATATTCTGAAAATTGATTATTCATTGTCACTTCACATTTACATTTGTGGAGTAGAATAATCAATATGGGACACAATGGGAACACACCACCACAATTCATGTCGTTCCGTTAGAAAATACTTTTTCTTATCTCCCCCTAACGATGGGAAGACTGGCTCATTAAAGTGATAACCCGCAAATCTAGCGGTAAGAGATTTCCTGCCAAAGGTTTTAAAATGCGGATTATTGTTGAGAGTAAATATCTAACAAAATTACTTAATCATTTTCGTGACCCATCATAGTACGATGTGGACTCGTAATGACACATATATAGTGCAACCAAAAATGCGTAAGAACACAAATGTCAGGCTTATAACCAGTTACCAACTGGTACGCAAAAATGGTTGACTAATTGTGGGTTCTAAAACGAATAAGTGAATATGCGTATAATACTGCATATCCCCCAAGCATTTGTAGGAAGGTTGTTACACATAACCTATCCTTAGACACCATATATAACCTATGGTGGTAGCCTCTGCGAGACCATGGGGTATAGGATGCTCTACAATGATCCTATTAAACATGCAATATCCATCAAGTCATTTTGATGTAAAATATCTAGCAATAACAAGGTTGGTGAGACCTTAAGTTGTATAATATGTGCTAGAATTGTTTCAAAAATGCATAATTTCTTGTGAACAATAATTAATTCAACACTTTGAATTATCCATCAGAGCCATAAATCACTTGAATGAGCCGCATTTTGTATGGATATGTCCACAAATATAACCTTGTTTCTTTTGAAAAAATGGGTTGTTTACAATTTGCATCTTAGGATGGTCTCAATCCTTTTTACTAAAGAATGACTTTGTAAAATAAGTTACATGCTTTATTACTTTAAAAGCATAATGGGAGGGGAGTGGTGTTTCTGGTACTTTAGAAAGAGTTGATTATGAGAGATGTCGTGACTTTTCAATCTTTGTGATTCCCATTTTCTTGTTAACTCAAATAAAAGGATGTCCATTTGAGTTCTTTCAAAACAAAACATCATATCACAAGCAAAGTGTCTTTATGGTTATGTCAAAACCTGAGTGAGTCAATTCCCAACATTATATTGTCAATTATCCAAGTATTAGTAATTTACAGTTCACAAGACTAATTGACTCATTATTTTCTATAAAATGTGATTCATTTCACAGTCGTTGGAGGTAATTTGTAGATGCATTCCCGTTCTCACGGTTAGTTTTCGTTCAATAACCGTTTGCACAGACTTCGTAGAAACTTAACAAAGTGTGACTAGATCTTGGTTCTTACAGAGCTCATGTAACTTTTAATCTTTATACTGATTAGGAAACAAAGATTGAGCATTTCTTCGCTCGGATATTATCTGTAATGATTCAATCATCGCATGGTATTACATAAGGAAACAATTCAACAAGCAGTTTAATATATTTCCTTAAGAGATTTGTGTAATAAGTGGTGTGGCCTTATTACGTAACAAACGAAAATTTATCTCTTTTACTTTAAAGTGTTACAATTCATGAGGATGCTATACTTTTCATCATAATGTACGAATGATCCTTTTAACTCAAGTACTTATGAGTATATCTCAGGTGCTTTAGAGTATTTCAGTCTCATGGAAATGATATGCTTTTACTAAACTACCATACAACCAATAGTCCATGATCAAATCATACAAAATTTAGTTGAATAAAGATAATTAATAAAAAATTAACAAAGTGTAAGTATATTAATTGCGCAAGTTTCTTATTACCACTGAAGTTGACAAGCGGGGGTATGGCCTTCTTTTAACATATAGTGAGTTTGTTGTCATTTGAACTCTCTATATATCTTGTAGTTGACTGCTATTATATGATACTTGTATTCCATCACTTGTACCATACTCAGTAAATGTTTATACCAAGCGTCCAACTCTCATTGCAATGAATCATAATTACGTCTCTGTCTCATGCTCAGTAAATACATTTCAGTAAATACATTTACTTTGTATTGTTACTACTTGAGCCAATATTACAAGTGTTTTAAATTCCAATGAACATTCAAATTTTCGGGGAAAAAATTTCATGAAAGTTTCAAAAACTTCCTTCAGAGCATTCCATCCTCTGAAATCAATATTTCACCTTAAAACGTAGAAGTTATGCCTTCATCTTTTGAACAATGCATCGTCATTGTTTGAAGGTTTTCATGATGGAAGTAAATACCTTGTAGCCACAATTTACTTCTGTATCAGAGGCTCTCTAATGGCGCTCAAGTACTTTTGAGTTCAAAAGGTCAAATTTTATTCGAGTTGGTTTAATTAGAACTCAGTCAACGGATTGGTCAATGCCTGGTCCATTGGGTTGACTATGTCATGGTTAACAAAATTCCACATATATGTTCCATTATATATGAAGTGCTCATGCCCATTGATAATAACCTTGAAACTATTAGCATATGATCCCAAAACATATTGTTAACCTAAAATTGGAAATTTCATCATCCAACTTTAGTGATCATAAAATAATTGTAAACATCTCCGATGCTTATTAAATTTTTACAGTCACGTCATAATAGTATTTCGACAAACTTAATAGAATTTCAACTCAATCCAACGGTTAGATAAAAACTTATCCATGACTCCGTATGACTGTTCTAATTAGCGTTTCTGTGGACACAGTTGGAAATATCACGTACTTTTGAGTATTTCCATGGTTGGATCTTTATTAAACTTTTACAGTACTCTCACCAAGAACAATATACAAAACATACCAAAAATATAGCATAATCCAACGGTTTAAATTATCAAAACTTAGGTTTTTCGACGCTATTAAATATTAGGGTTTTTCTGAACGTACACACTTTTATTAAACGCAGGTTTTGGAGATTACATCATATTCCGATTTAATTAAAATTTTAACATAGTACGTAGTGACTGATTGGGTTGAACATATTAAAATTTCATGAAACTCTAATGGTAAAATCTCTATGTTTTATAATCATACGTTTGTGGAACCCTAATATATACTACGAAAACGAAATTTCTTTGTTCAAAAGAAATACCTGGTAACGCATCCATGATGATAAACAAATAGGATCAGAACCACGCTAATCTTCAAGGAATAATCCATAATCAATCTTGAACGTAGAAAAAAAATCGCACCAGTTGGTAGAGTCGTGCATGATAACGTGTTGCAGTGGAAAATATGGAGAAAGTAAAGAGACAAAGAGAGGTTTCTATTGATCAGTATAATAGAGTTACATGGATATAATATCCTTTATATATATGTAAAGGGAAACCCTAGGTTTCTAGTTGGGCCGCACATCCGTGGGCTATAATCCCTACAACAAATTTTGCTAAATAATTATTTATTTAATTATTTTGGCAAGATTTGTAACTTAGGAAAGACTCCCAAATTTAGGAGAATCTTGAAAAAGGAAAATAGCTTTGCTTAGTTTTCAAGCTATGTTTCACTATAAATATAGAGTTTGTGAATGCTACACGTTTTCATCCCCTTTGGAAAATTGGTGTAAGCTTCATAGGTTGTTTTCCATGTCTTCTGTTATTCGTGAACAAGAGTGAGATAAAAGTCTTTGTATTGGGTATCAAAAAGCCGAGTTGGATTAATCTTCGTGATTGATTATACAACTTGTAATCTTGGTTTTTCACCTCTTGTCTATTCTAAGGTTTTCTCTTCTGATATAAAACCATTCAAGAGTTGTTGATCATAAACCCTAGGTTTTGATAGATTTCAGTTTCCGATCGTATACCAACAATTGTTAGTTGAAATCGGAAGCTAGAAAGAAAACTTCGATTAAGGCATCTCGTAAAAATCCTTAAGAAGTTTTAAACAAGATAACTCTAGATTTATTCTAGTTGTTCTTGTGGTAGAATAATTAGGTTTCTCTTCCATTATTGAAGAGTATAATAATCCCTAATCTACAAGTTTGTTTTGATATTACTTTTACCTTGTAATTGTTTTTGTCAAAATAAACACAAGATTTCCAAAACCTTGAATCACTTCTAAAGGGAAATCAAATAAATATTGAATCTTTTCAATCGTGTTGTTGTATCTTCTAAAGAGAGCCTTGGGTTCTGCTAGAAGATTTACGAGAAGAATTCCTAAAGACAAACGATATTGTGCGAGGAGTTCTATTTGTGTTGAAGAAGGTATTACATCTAGTCCGAATAGGTAGTAGGAATTTGGTGTAACAACTTATAATCAGTGTGTGTTTATTCTGGACTAGGTCCCGGGGGTTTTCTGCATTTGCGGTTTTCTCGTTAACAAAATTTCTGGTGTCTGTGTTATTTTTTTTCCGCATTATATTGTTTATCTTTATAATTGAAATATCACAGGTTGTGCGTAAGTTCAATCAATTGGGAATCCAACCCTTGGTTGTTGATTAAATTGATTTACACTTGGATATTGGTTTTTGATACCGTCCAAGTTATTTCTTATATTCAATCGGGCTCGAAAATTCCTATTTGTTTGATTGCGAATTGAATTGAGAAATTGAGATATAACTTTTTGATGTACTTTTGTTAAGATTGAGTCTGACTGTCTAGTTGATTCTCTTGAAAGCATATTGGAGTTAGTCCATACAGTTTTCCAAACCAATTATTGGGTGTGGTTGTTAGACCCCCGCTTTTTCAATTGGTATCAGAGAAGGCAAACACGCTAAGACCTCATAAGTATGTGGTTGTAGCAATCTGATTTTATGGACAGAGGTGTTATCTCTATAAACGTACCACCAGCCTTCGATGACACGAACTACTTATGGTGGAAAATTGTTATGCGAGCTTTTCTTCAAGCACGTGATTTTCAATCATGGGTATATGTAGTTAATGGCCATGATTCTCCCGTTGTGGCAGTTGGAGATGTAAACGTTCCCAAGAATATTGGTGAATACAGTCCTGCCGAGATACTTGATGCAAAGCAAAATTCCGACGGTTTGAATGCCATCATACATGCCATTACCCCAGATCTTCAGCACCACCTGACTACGTGTAATAAGTCTAAAGATGCTTGGGATATCTTAGAAATCGTATTCGAAGGAAATGCCGCAGAGAAAGAAGCAAGGCTTCAAAATCTAGCTTTTGACTGGGAAAACCTTCGCATGTATGATGATGAAACCTTTGATGAGTTTAACCAAAGACTTTCTCAAATAGTTAACTCCTCATTTACGTTAGGAAGAACTATTTCGGAGAAAGATATTGTGTGCAAAATTCTCAGGTCTCTACCATCAAGATACGAGTCTAAGAAACATGACATTGAAGAAGCAAACTATCTTTCTACACTCTCCAGAAATACTCTTGTTGGAAAGTTAAAGATCTTTGATAATGAACGCGCATCTAGAAAAGAGGTGATTTCTCTTAAATCTGCAAACAGTTCTGAATCCTCTAAGGATAAATCTGGTTCGCCAGATACTAAGGATGTTACTCCACGACAATTTAGAAAATTCTTGAGAGATAGGAAAAAGAGTTTTTGTAAAGTTACAACATCTCCTAATGATAATGTACAATGCTATAACTGTCGTGGTTTCGGGCACTTGTCTTCAGTATGTCCTAGCTGGAGTCTTAGACAATCGACATATGCAGCATCTTTGCCTACTCTTGATGATGGTCCTGAATATTATAATCCCCAAGAGCTCGCAGGCGAGGTTTCATTAGCTTCTGGAAAAATTCTTTCGGATACTGATTCTGATTCTGACGAAGAAGTGTTCCATGTGGATCCAATCGCTAATAATCTTCTTAAGAAATGTCATAAAAAACTCTCGGAAGATGAAGGCACCATTTTAAGTGAGAAAGTTAAATATGACAGACTTCGTAGTTGGAATAAAGACTTGAAAGACCAACTTGATTCTAGTGGTGCAAGAGATTATCTCAACGAAATACGAAAGCTTAAAGAAGAAATTTCCGAAGGTCGAGATCGGGAAATTACTCTTCAAGCAAAGCTAGATAACTCGGAGAACATTGAAATGAACATGTTATTTGATTCGGAACGAGAAGATCTCAAAGTTCAATGTGAATCATCCAAGAATTATCTTGCACTTGAAAAGGTCAAAAGGTTGGAAGAAGAAAACTCGAGCTTAAAAGAGAGTTTGTCTAGAAATAGCAGCTCAGATAAATTAACCTCGATATTAGGAGCATGTAGAATTCATCGTGATACACGAGGATTGGGATATGAAGGAATAGACGCTCCTAGTATTTTTAAAGAGGTAAAATTTGTCAAAGCTAAAGATTCTTCTAAACCAAAACCTTCCACGGTTGACAAAAGTGAAGTATCTCTACCAGCTGCCGATGACGAAAAGAGGAAATTCTGTCAAGCTCCAAAGCAAGCACATACACATTCAGGTAACACTAAACATAACTTTTTCCATTCTACTAAACATTGTTTTTATTGTGGAAATCCAGGTCATTTGCAGAGGAATTGCAGATATCTTAAACGAGATAAATCCAGATCTGATTCTGTTAAGATGACAAGATCTGATGTTCCAAACTGGAGAAAAACTGAGTCTCATAATATTAGTTCTTCTAGTATTTCCTCCAAGAAATTTCATAATTATATTGGGGAGAAAAAGAAATATGTTGCTCCAAAAGCTACTCAGAAATGGGTACCAAAGAAGATCAATAAAGCAACGAGTACTATTAAGAGGGATCTCCCAGACAAGAGTTCGACAAGGGATATCATCTTAAAAGGGTATGGAACAGTTATTGAAAGTTTCAAGGAAGTTTTTAAAATCCTAGAGTCCATGCATGATTTTGTTTCAAATACCTGTGGTGAACAAGATTTTGTTCACCTCAACACAACCTGATTGTGTTGAAAGTGCATCCTCACCAAGAAGCCCTAGTAAATGCGGTGAGGATTGCAAAAGAATTGGGGCGCACATATTGTGGTTGGTAATTTTTGAATATGTGGAACAATTTATTGTTTCGAGCTGAGTCTAAATCGCTTACATATCTTTCTAAATATGTGTTGGTAAGCTTTCACTTTATCCAAATTTATCTTTTCCTAGTGACAAAAGTCATGTAATGTTTCAATCACTTTGGAAATTGCTCTGACGAAAAATGGTCTGTGAATAACGGTTATATAACGTTCTCTGAGAGTGTTTCAAATGATTGAAATGAGAGTTTAGATTACATAACCATTGGTAGGATATAAGCATTGTTGTGGAAACACATATATGTATAAATATTTATTCCTTGAACCAAAGTTTGTGAACTTTGTTGATCAAGAGAAATGAAAGTGGCGTCAGCCAAGTCCGCGAACTCAGTCCGCGAACTGGAGAAGTTCTCAAACCCGAGAATTTCTGCTGGAGTTTGTGTACTCCTTCCATTAGCTTAAGTCCGCGAACCCAGTCCGCGAACTTGAGTGGTTATATCTAAAATCGGTTGTTCTTGAACTCATGTTTAAATAAACTAAGGAATGCTTTTGCAAACCGTGGCTATAAAGTTCATGAATCGATTCGAGTGAATCAAACCGTTTTTGCTTCGATTGTGTCTTGTGCAGTTACATAAGATTTCCTTGCAATTGAACAACTCTCTAACTAGTTCATTTGAGTCATTTGGACTAGTTATGGTGAAGAAGAATATGGTTGAATACCACACGTATGATTCTTAATTACCTAACTTGATGTGTGATTGAAATTCTTATGTATAATAGGTTAGAAGCAATAATCAATGCCATGGATGTTGGTTTTTATTGTCAAAGAATCTTTTTCATTCTCTTATGGTAACCATTCTTGGTGCAAATCCTTATGCAAAAGGTTATTCTTCCTTCTAAGCATATCATTTCTTTTTTATACAAGTGTGTATCTTAGAAAAGATGATCACAATACATGATCTTTATAATTATATATTGTGTATTGTTACCATGAGATAGTTCTATTGTTTAGTAACTCGATCTCATGAGATACTTTCAGTTATTGGTTCTTAGTTTGTATCTCCTTGTGGGGTTTCTAAAATCCAATATAAATCCTTATCTCTCGAGTAAGGTCACTCTTGTTGTTCTTTCGGGAATGACATCTTATGGGGGAGAGTTCTTTTTGAACTTGCGCTTAATTGCCAAATCTTTATGGGGAGAAGCGGTTGTGAAACATGTTGGGATTAACTTGTATCTTAATAAACTCCTTGATGAAGTCACTAAGTTTCGACTCTGTGATATCATCTAAAGTAAATTTGATATGTTTTCCTTTGGTCAAGAAGTTCCTCTATGAAAATTTCATTAGGATCCCACCAGTTTTCGTACCTTTGCCAATTTATATTGACAAAAAGTGGGAGAATTATTTTGTAGTTCACACTACATATACATATGGTTTACGGATCATTATGTAAGGGGGAGTGGTTTTCATTGTGAGATAAAGTATTGACTAAGGGGGAGTGATACATATCACCGTAGTATTATTGTCAAAGTTATGATACAATTGAACTTTGATGCTGTGTAATAATACTATGATGGATCTTAAACAAGTACAGGATGAACACACGTATAGTTGAAGAACCAAGGAAACCAAACATGTTGGGTTTTGGAGATGTAATGCTTTTATTTGTTTAAATACATATGTAAAATGGTTTTGTCGCTAAAATTGACAAATGGGGAGATTGTTAGAGCATTGCTTGGTTGAACCCACTAGCGTTGGTATGTCAAGCTAGTTATCAAATTTAGTTGCCAAAATGCATTATTGATTTAGTATACTAAAGATAGTTTCGGACTAAATTAGGTCTAAGAAGAGCTATTCTTGAAGGATGAAGACTGAATATTACAAGAAGACATCAAAAATGACTTCATCAACAAAGGTATGTGGTGACTGATTTCATTTGGATTCTTGTTAAATTCTACCCTTCTAATCTATCGAAACAAATGCTCACTATATGGAACAATTCCTATGACGGTTAGTATACATTTATGTATATATACTTGAGGTTATTTGAGCCACGACTTTTGTGACAATAACCTTTATCCTTGGAAAGGTTCTCATGTTATAGTGAATATTCTTACGAATTCAACGAGCCAAGAATCACTCAATTCCGAGTTATAACGATGACATTATGAGTGATTTATTAAGGTAACCGTTATATATGTTGTTGTAACTGTTACAGTTTGTTAGTAGGAAACAATCCATGGACTGCTTGTACCGGTTCACGGACTTGGGCCCAATTACGTGACTAAAAGGAATTTTTGGTCAAGTTGGCAATGTTTCCTTATCTAGGCAAGTTAGCTATTACTCCAAACATCTTTGATTACCATATTAAAGTGTTTGTGATTCCTTCCTAATTTAATTTGTGATTTATTCACATAAATACAATTCTTCTAAATTAATTAATTATTTAATTATTTTGGCAAGATTTGTAACTTAGGAAAGACTCCCAAAATTAGGAAAGTCTTGAAAAAGGAAAATAGCTTTGCTTAGTTTTCAAGCTATGTTTCACTATAAATATAGAGTTTGTGAATGCTACACGTTTTCATCCCCTTTGGAAAATTGGTGTAAGCTTCATAGGTTGTTTTCCATGTCTTCTGTTCTTCGTGAACAAGAGTGAGATAAAAGTCTTTGTATTGGGGATCACAAAGCCGAGTTGGATTAATCTTCGTGATTGATTGTACAACTTGTAATCTAGGTTTTTCACCTCTTGTCTATTCTAAGGTTTTCTCTTCTGATATAAAACCATTCAAGAGTTGTTGATCATAAACCCTAGGTTTTGATAGATTTCAGTTTTCCGATCGTATACCAACAATTGTTAGTCGAAATCGGAAGCTAGAAAGAAAACTTCGATTAAGGCATCTCGTAAAAATCCTTAAGAAGTTTTAAACAAGATAACTCTATATTTATTCTAGTTGTTCTTGTAGTAGAATAATTAGGTTTCTCTTCCATTATTGAAGAGTATAATTATCCCTAATCTACAAGTTTGTTTTGATATTACTTTTACCTTGTAATTGTTTTTATCAAAATAAACACAAGATTTCCAAAACCTTGACTCACATCTAAAGGGAAATCAAACCGGTGTTTTGTGCAAACAAAATATCGAATCGTGTCAATCGTGTTGTTGTATCTTCTAAAGAGAGCCTTCGGTTCTGCTAGAAGATTTACGAGAAGAATTCCTAAAGACAAACGGTATTGTGCTAGGAGTTATATTTATGTTGAAGAAGGTATTACATCTAATCCGAATAGGTAGTAGGAATTTGGTGTAACAACTTATAATCAGTGTGTGTTTATTCTGGACTAGGTCCCGGGGTTTTTCTGCATTTGCGGTTTCCTCGTTAACAAAATTTCTGGTGTATGTGTTATTTCTTTTCCGCATTATATTGTTGATCTTTATAATTGAAATATCACAGGTTGTGCGTAAGTTCAATCAATTGGGAATCCAACTCTTGGTTGATATTAACTTGATTGACACTTGGATATTGGTTTTTGATACCGTCCAAGTTATTTCTTATATTCAACCGGGCTCGCAAATTCCTATATGTTTGATTACGGATTGAATTGAGAAATTGAGATATAACTCTTTGATGTACTTTTGTTAAGATTGAATCTGACTGTCTAGTTGATTCTCTTGAAATTATATTGGAGTTAGTCCATACAGATTGCCAAACGAATTATTGGGTGTGGTTGTTAGACCCCGCTTTTTCAGGAGTATTTATAGAACTCAAAAATTATAGTCGTTAGATCACAAGAGTTTGCATCCGTCCAGATTCATCCGTTGGCGTTTCTATTAAAAACGCGGCGCTGGGAGGACAAGCTCCGACGCTTTAATCAAGAGCGCGCGCTGGAAAGAAAAGCGCCAGCGATTTTGGCTAAAACGCCAGCGCTGGATCGAAGCTCGCTCGACCTTTCATCAAGCGCCCACACATCCTCCAACTCAATGAACAAACCAACAAATTTGTTGGTTTGAACATCCATTTTTCATGTTTGTTTAGTCCATAGTTGGATCAAAATGAACAAACTCAAAGTTTGTTCATTTCATAGGAACTGCTCTTAGGGGTGAGCATGGGTAGTTCAACCCGCCAATTTGACCCAATCCGCCTGGAATTTTGGCGGGTGGACACTTAACCCACTTATGGATGAATTGGACATGGATTCATTTTTGAAAATTCATTAAATATTAGATCGGGTGTGGGTACGGGTACGGGTGCATAATTAGAAATTTATTGGATAGCCCCACCCGCTAGGTTAAGGGTCTCTTTAAGAATTAGGCGAGGTACGAAGGTAAATTTAGTAATTTATATCTAGAAGTACATTTACTTCGTATTATGGAAATTTTATTTTTACGTGATGCTTGTAGATCGCAAAGAAGATTTCTCCAAACATGTAAGAATATTTATCTAAGTATATGTAAGGATATTTATCTAAGTATAATTTAAAATGTTATAAATCATTAATTAAACAATATTTTTTATTAGTTTTGCTTTCATCTTATTTAAATAAATTTTTTAATACAAATCTGCGGATCCATCAACATCTAACCCACCCACCCTCACACCCACAGATGTTAGATTCACGGGTAATGGATCGGGCACGGATGGAAATCTAGCACCCGCCATCTAGATGTAACGGGTGTGGATAACACCAAATCCAAGGATTTTACCCGTTGCTCACCCCTACCCTAAATTAGCTTAACAGAATCAAGAACCGACTAATTTACAAGTCTCATCCTACATGTATGCAGATTCTGTACAAATTTATGTGGATGTTAATAGGCTTTTCGTTTTGAAAATTTTGCAAAACCTTTTTCTATTTTTGAACTTTTTTCTAGACCTATTTTCAGGCTGCATGAATTTTGAAGAGACCCGAAATAAAATCAAAACCTTCTGCATACATCAATATAATGGTTAGATTGTCAGCACTTGATTATGTTCTAATCATTTTGATTGGTCGAGTCGAGTTAATGAAGTGTTAATTGTTATATTAGATTAGAAAAATGTTACTTATAGTTAGTTGTCGAGAATTAAATTTAGAGATATATATATTTTTAGGATAATTATCACAAAAAAAACCCATATTTGCGTAGAGGGATCAAGTCATTCTAAAACAGCCACCATCACTTTCTTAGGTTTGAAATTTATTTTCGTCAACTCTTTTATCTTTTCTATAGCACTTGTCGAATGAGAAATTAGTACCTCGTTCCTGATTACAATGTTTTGCTACATTATTTTTGTAAATCATCTATCAAATAAACCTAACTAATTAAAAGTAATTTGGAAAATTCTTTTTCTCGATAAATAATGTTACATAATTTAACCGTATTAGTTTGAATTGAGTTTTAACTTTTAAGTGGCTAGTTTTTGTAGAGTTTAGCTTCAAAACTTGGATACAAGTCGTGGGTGGTAATCATCATCAAAAAAGCTAGAAAGTAAGATTGAATTTCCTGTATGGATGAACTAATAGTCAAATTTCAGATCTAACTTGTGGAGGTTTTTGTAACTGTTTTTGATAGTCTTCGCTCATTCTTGATGTACAAATATTCTGATCATAACGATTTAATATGGAATGAAATGAAGGTCTCGTACCGGAAAACTTAAAATTAGGTTAGTGGATTTGGGCGAATAGGATTATGTTATTATTAATGACTGGAATATGAAGACGTTAACATTGTTCTTAGTGAAAGGAAAAAATAGTTTTGGAGGATAGATCAAAACTGATGGCCAATCCAGTTATTAAGTATTTTTATTTTACCCTCATAATAACTCTAGATCCATTGTTCTTGACTGAAGTCAGCTAACAAAAATAACAATCATCATATTTAGGGGGAAAAAAGAATTTTATGGAAATGAATACTCTATCAAAAATCACGAAATTATTTTTCATTTTGCACATTTTTTTGCCACTACCAAATTGTTATCCAGAATCAGTTAGGTAACCCAGCCGACTCACCACAATTGGCTTGGCCGAAAAATTAAAAACTTGGACGATTGTGACTGTATTCTTCACAAATAAGGAACACAATAAACAATCAACAAGATTATTTCCTAACAAAATCCTAGTGCTAGAGCGTTGCTTGGTTGAACCCACTAAGCATTGGTATGTCAAGTTTAGTTCCAAAACTCGAGTCACTTGATTAGTCAACTAAAGTCAACTTTGTTAGGTTAGAATAGGAACATAAATGTTGAAACTTGTTTTAGTCACTCATGAAGACCTGAAGGCGTATCGAAAACAACGAAGACATCATCCTTCAGTTTGAGGTTAGTAACTACAAACTTGACTTGTTCTTACAAGTCTTTATTCATTGAAAACACATATGACATGTTAAGTTTGTTGCGATGACTATAGTATTGTTGACTTCGTCATTATACTATGATTAAAGTATCAAAAGGAAAGATATTGGATACAGTCCAACCTCGATAAATGAATAACCTCGTCAAATGAATAATTTTTTCCGGTCATAACCTGGGAAAATGGACTAAATAAATAACCTTGATAAATGCATTGACGATTTTTTTTTTTTGAGTCCTTAAGGTCCCTGTGGAAACATAAATGAATAACCACTAAATTCTATACAAAAAAATCTATATCTATATTTATATATATATACCAAAACATTTCATTCAATCAGCAATTAATGTTAGTATAAAAAGTCATTTTTCCTCAAAAAGTACATCTAAAGTTGATTTTTTTTCCTTTTATCTAAACTAAAAGGCATTTGTCCTTAGTTTTTGTAAAGGGTGGCTTCTGGAATATTTTTCTCGTATTGTAACAAGTAATTTTTTAATAGCGACTACTGCTTGAAATGCTTCTTTGGTGGCATATTTTTGTATTACGCTAGTACTATCTGGTTAATTCTTTTTATTTATTACAAACTCAATAATCTTTTGGTCGTTAAGTGATTCCATAACTAGATAATTCTCAATAGGATAGTTCAAATCACATTTCTATTGCGTAAATTATAACTTACAACAGCTAATAGCAAAAAATAACTAAATACTCTCTAAATTAATAAACATTTATTTATCGATAAATAAATAACCTCGCTAAACGAATATTATTTTTTATGGTCCCAAGGGTATTTATTTAACGAGGTTAGACTGTAGTTATTTCGATAAATTAAGTATATGGAGTTACAAAGTATAGTTTATCTATGGACTTCATGTTTCGACATTGCACAAATTGGTAACTTGTTATTATTTAGTTAGTATGTTGAACTTTCAAGTGAATCCATACATTAATATATGTTAGAATTTTTTCTTACAAACATTGAAGTAGTTGACTTGCGAAACTTGTTTCTTAGTCGAAAAAGGATTCATGGTCCATCCTAGAAGGACCAATCCATTATGGCAAGGATTGATCCAATGACCGATCCTGACTATATGTATAACTTGTTTCTGCATTTTCAATTTGTCTGTTATCTTCACGAGTTTGTTAGACATCGAGATGCATAAGAGTTAGATTGGGAATGTTCATAAATATCGACATAATGTTCAAAAATGTGCAAAAACTCTAATATCTTATTATTCAAGTAAGGGCAAGATCCTACCATATTGGTTTTCTACATCATTTATGGTATCGAAATTATATGTTTTCCGCTCCCAGAGGTTTGCATATTGTTAGAGCACTGCGCGGTCAAACGCGCAAGCGTTGCTATCTCAAGCTTGTTTGTCAAATTTATGTTATCAAAACTATAAGTCTTGATTTCTAGTCTACTTATAGCTATGTCTCGGACTAGGATATATAATATGTAGTTGAGATTTAGACTTCACGGAGTTCGGCGATTGAAGACGAAGATCTACTGAGGAGAGCTTGGAAGAACTTCATCAACAAAAGGTATGTGGAGACTAAAACTTATATATCACCTAGAAGTCTATTCTATTATATATCCTATTGAGACTAAGTCGTATAGCTATATAAACTTTACATTATACACATTTGATATTTCGAGCTGAGTTTAACTCGCTTATATCTTTCTCGAAATATGTGTTGGAAGCTTTTTGCTTTAGCTACATTCATCATTATTCTTGAAGAGTTCATTTGGAAACGATTTATTTGTTGGAAATTAAACAATGAGTCAAAAGATGATCATGTGAAAATTGCCTTGAAACATCTTACATGATTTGTGTGAGACAATCATTTGATGAAGACTCAGAATATTTCGTATTGATCATTCGATCACTTGAAAATTACTTATCAGCTAATAGTTTGTGTGAGACAACTATTGTTGTCTTCAAAGGATGTTTCAATGATTGAAATGTGAGTTTAGAACAATTAACCATTGTCTGGATATAGCACAGTATGCATACCAGTATGCAATTGCAGTATGATTCAGGTCCGGGAACCAAGTATGCATACCAATATGCGAATAGTTTTTACTGTCAAAGTATGGGAACCAAGTTTGCAAACTCTTTTGCGAACGGTTTCACCTGAGTTCGGTCCGGAACGACAGTATGCGTACCCATTTACGAACTGTCGTACATGACCAAAGTCCGGAACTTAAGTTTGCGTACCCGTTTGCAAACTAAGTTGGTTTATGTTCTAAAAATAGGTTAAGTATGGTTTTATACTCATGAACAAATACATATATAAATTAAGGAATGCAATCTTTGCAAACCGTGGCTTAATGTTCATGAATTGATTTTCTTGAATCAATCCGATTTTGTGTCAATTGTGTCTTGTATACTTCTATGAGAATACAAACAATTGAACAACTCTATGAGTAACACAATTAGATTCATTTGATTATCAATTGATCTAGAAATGTTAGATGAATGTGGTTAATAGAAAAGTGTTCATATGGCTAACTTAGATAAATTATTGTTGAGCCAACTCAATATACACGTTTAGGTACGGTTACCCATATCTAAATGAAGGTATATTTCATTTGTGTGTAACAAGCTAAGACCATCTAACGGTGGAGAGATATTGCTTTGCTTTTAAGCAAACTTAACTTGAATCTTAAATCAGGATTTCATCTAACAATGAATATTGATTGCTTTGTTTCAAAGCTATCAAACCCTGATTTGAAGACTATATAAGGAAGAACTCTAGAAACTGGAAAACCTAATCCCCACACCTCCTGTGTGATACTAGTTGCGTACTAGAGTCAATTCTCCTTTAACCTAGGTTTTTCTTAAAACCATTATAGGTTAACGACTTGAAGACTTCATTGGGATTCTGAAGCCAGACCCAACTATTTTCTCTGTAGTTGTGTGTTTTGATCTTACTTGTTCTATCGTATTGAGTATTATCTTCTCTAAGATTGGCTCGAGATTTATCTCCGATAGGTAAGATATAAAAAATAATCACAAAGCTCTTCGTATTATTCTTTGTGATTCCACAATAACTTATTCTACTACCATATAATTAAGTTATTGTGAGGTAATTGATATTTGTAGGTTGTTCTTTGGGAATATAAGACCAGATTATCAATTGGTTCTTGTTCACCTTGATTTATCAAATTCGTAGGTATTTCTGTGGGAGACAGATTTATCTATCTGAATAAACTTTTCTGTGGGAGACAGATTTGTTTATCAAGTCTTCGACTTTGGGTTGTAGCGACTCTTAGTTGTGGGTGAGATCAGTTAAGGGAATCAAGTGCGTAGAGTCATGATGGGATTCAGAGGCGTAAGGAACGCGACTGTACCTTAATCGGTGTGAGACTTGGTTAAGTCTCAACTACATTCCAGTCCGAAGTTAACCTATAGTAGGCTAGTGTCTGTAGCGGCTTAATACCGTGTAGTGTTCAAATCTGGACTTGGTCCCGGGGTTTTTCTGCATTTTCGGTTTCCTCGTTAACAAAACTTCTGGTGTATGTATTATTTCTTTTCCTTGATTGAGTCTGACTGCCTAGTTGATTCTCTTGGAATTATATTGGAGTTAGTCCATACAGATTGCCGAACTAAATATTGGGTGTGTCTGTTAGACCCCCGCTTTTTCAATTGGTATCAGAGTAGGAAAACACGTTAAAGACTCATAAGTATGTGTGTTGTAGCAATCTGACTCTATGGACAGAAGTGCTATCTCTGACAAACGCATCACCAAAAATAAAAGTTATGTTTCTGTGAAATCTATTAAAGAGAAAGACTTTACGATCTTTCATATAGATGAACATACAGTTCCTACGAAACAGACAAGTATTGATATGTGTTACCCTGATTATCTTACTGACAAGTCTGACTCTGAAGTAGAAAGGGAAGCAGCCCAAGAGAGTGCATCAATTATAAGTCGTATTAGAATACAGGTTGTTGAAATCAATAGGCTGAAACACAAGGTCAATATGATCATTGGTATGGTAAAGGATCGCTATTCTCAATTAAGGATTCTTCATGAGTAAAATGCCGCATTTTGTTCATCTCAAACTTTACTAGAGGCTAAACTCAAGGAGGATGCCTTGGAAATCGAACGCCTATTGAGTAAACTATTTATTCACGGCAAAGTATGTTCTGAGGAGTCCACTATACCAATTGCTTCTGACTCAAGTGTGATGTTAGAAAACGTGACTACATGTAATCATGTTTCTCTGATAAAACCAGTTTCAGAAGCTAAATTGCATACCTTTCCTATTGCTAAATATTTGCTTGTAAATTCCACTGATCAAGGAATCACCACATCTTACGGAAGGAAGAAATATTCTAACGATTTTGTTCATCCCACTCACTCTAATCTCTCCGGTGATCAGAAGTATGTATCTTTTGTGATTCAAAATGATATGTTTAACGGAAATGCAAATTGAGGTTGAAAGACAACTATTGTGGTCGACTTCAACACACCTTAGATTTAATACTCAAAGGTGTAACTGACATTCGGATTTCTAAACCAATTGGTTTTAGTACTCACCCTGTGAATTCCTCCAGGAAGGTCAGTTCAATCTGCTCGTCCAACGTTCGAACTAATAGTGGCGTTAATACAAATCGGTCAAGGAGATTTCAGAAAGGTCCTTCTCAACCTGAGGTGAAGGATGATGTTCAAGATGTAAGAGAGGTACCAATAAGTGAAGACTACAATGGAGATAAGAAGGACAACCTTAATCTGATAATTGAAGGATACAAGGATCTTATCAACAGACTGTCAAAATCCTCCAAACAAACTTCTTCAGGTAAAGATTCAAACTTAGTCTCATACTTTGATGATAGTAAATTTTTTTATACTTTTTCACACCAAAAAGGGTTTCCTCCAAAAATTAGAAGGAAGAAGAGGATTAACCATGAACAATATTTATTTGATGAGCACAAAGCTCATACCTGTGTTATTTAATCACAAGGGTTGAATTCTTACTCATAAAAAATCATGTTGAGTAAGATATGTTAATAATCGGGTATACTTATTGGTAAAGTGCTTTCTGATTAGTTGATCTATTTTCTTATCGTCCATAGCTAAACTAGTGTCTACATATATTTTTGCCTAAGTATTGTTTTGTTTCGAGAATCACTTCGATTGTCTACTTTTTAATCTTGGAAAGGTTTTTTTTCTTCTTCTTTCTTTCATTTGAGAATATAAAATTTATTGAGCCAAAAATTGTGAAAGAATATTTTCACGTAGCAAAATTTTGTTGTGTTCCCTTTACTTTGTAAAGAGGTACTTTACAGTTTTTAAGTTTTGTTTTGGGGACCATGTTGTTTTTCGTACGGGTATCCATATTGACTTGTCACGAACCAATTTTAAGAAACCTTAAAGTTATTCCCTAAGAAACCATTTAAATACCAACCTATTGAGTCCACTACGCATACTCTAGGTTATTTTCGTTTTTGTCAAGAATGTCATCACCTTCTCGCACTTGTGATTTTGCAAGAGGTTTTCTTGATAAAGGTATTGGTTTCGGGTCCAAAGGGAAGAAGAAAAGAACCCTAGTAGAAGTTGATGATATCAAATATCAAAATCATGATGATTATTCTGATGTCTTATGCTATTATGCTTATACTCATCAAGATGTATAAAATGATGAGATGGTTTCGGCCGAAGTGGTTTATGATTTTCTTAAATACTTTGAGGAAGCGAAACTGCAGCTTGTTGATACTATGAAGGATCTCGATGTGTTACGAACTGAGTTGAAAAAGGTAAACTCTGACCTTGTTCTCATGAAGACACATGTTAAAGATCTTCTCAATGAGGATATCTTCTCCGAAGAAGAAGTGGATGCTGTCAATCAAAAGCTCAAAGGTCTAAAGACCCGTGATGGTTCCCGAAATGTTCATTAACTCCTATTTTAGTTGCTTTTTGGTTTTTAGGAGTTGTTTTGGTTTGTCTAGGAAACTTCTTATGAGAATTTATTCTTGTGTTTTTTAAGAAGGATAACTAGGGTTTGGAATAACAAATATTATGATTACACATAGCTATTGCCGACGATTTTCATCTTGCAATGTTTTATATTTATTTATTTAAATTCTAAGTTATTTGGAAGATGATTTTGCAATATTAAACTTTATTGGTTTTATATATTGCAAAAAATTTATGGGATATGTGTGTTTACGTCCGTGACTATGATTATCTCATATATGGAAAAAGTTAAGTCTATTATGTCTTTATGCAAATATTGATAAAAGATAGAATGAACTTTTGAATATTCCGCAGGATTGATCTTTCCCTGATCGACTTCTATGTGAAAGTACTGTATGGCTCCGTAAGTTTTCTTATGTTGAGCATTTCCAACTAAATTAATCATTAAGGTTCTCTTGTGGTTTATTTATTTGAGTTTTCTGGATACAAATTCATGTTTCATATGATTTGTTAATGTCCGAAGAAATCCTTCTTTTCTTGTTAAAATTAAGGCCGCTCTTGTTGTTCTTTCTGGAATGACATTTTATGGGGGGGAGTTCTTAATTGAATTTGTGCTTAATTGCCAAATCTTTGTGGGGAGTGCGGCTGTGGAATATTGTAGGAGTTTTCTTGTATCTTTATAAACTCCTTGATGAATACACTAAGTTTCAACTATGTGAAATCATCGAAACAAAGTTGATATGTTCTCTTTTAGTCATGAATAATCTCTATGAGAATTTCATTATGATCCCGTTAATTTTCGTACCTTTGCCAATTTATATTGACAAAAAGGGGGAGAATTATTTTGTAGTTCACACTACATACATATGGTTTGCGGATCATTATGTAAGGGGGAGTGGTTTTCATTATGAGATGAAGTATTGACTAAGGGGGAGTGATACATATCACCTTAGTATTATTATCAAAGTTGTGATACAATTGAACTTTTATGTTGTGTAATAATACTATGACACTGTATAACAATATTTGAGAACAATTGTTTTCGTATTGTTATAGCTACGGATCTTCAACAACAATGACGTTGAGTTGAACACGTTCAGAATCACTGGAGTACTTGAAGTGACGAAGAATTAAAGGAATGTTGAAGAACCAAGGAAATCAAGCATGTTGGATGAGAAGCTACAAAGTTTATTTATTTTGTAATCAATATATATTGATAGTAATGTCGCTAAAATTGACAAAGGGGGAGATTGTTAGAGAACTGCTCGGTCGAACTCGCAAGCGTTGCTATCTCAAGCTTGTTTGTCAAGTTTAGGTGATCAAAACTATAAATTTTGATTTCTAGTCTACTTATAGCTATGTCTCGGACTAGGATAAAATGTGTAGTTGAGCTTTAGACTTCACGACGTTCATCGATTGAAGACGAAGATCTACTGAGGAGAACTTTGAGGAACTTCATCAACAAAAGGTATGTGGAGACTAAAACTTATCTATCACTTAGAACTCTATTCTATTTTATCTCCTGTTGAGACTAAGTCGTATAGCTATATAGACTTTACATTATACACATTTGATATTTCGAGCTGAGTTTAACTCGCTGATATCTTTCTCGAAATATGTGTTGGAAGCTTTTTGCTTTAGCTACATTCTTCATTATTCTTGACGAGTTTAGTTTGAAATGACTTATTTGTTGGAAACTAAACAATGAGTCAAAAGACGATCATCTGAAAATTGCCTTGAAACATCTTACATGATTTGTGTGAGACAGTCATTTGATGTAGACTCAGAATATTTCGTATTGATCATTCGATCACTTGAAAATTACTTATAAGCTAATAATTTGTGTGAAACAGCTATTGTTGTCTTCAAAGGATGTTTCAATGATTAAAATGGGAGTTTAGAACAATTAACCATTGTATGGATATAGCACAGTATGCATACCAGTATGCAATTGCAGTATGATTCAGGTCCGGGAACCAAGTATGCATACCCGTATGCTAACAGTTTTTACTGTCCAAGTCTGGAAACCAAGTTGGCAAACCCGTTTGCGAATGGTTTCACCTGAGTTCGGTCCGGAACGACATTATGCGTACCCGTTTGCGAACTGTCGTACATGACCAAAGTCTGGAACTTAAGTTTGCGTACCCGTTGCAAACTAAGTCGGTTTATGTTCTAAAAATCTGTTAAGTATGATTTCATACTCATGAACAAATACATATATAAATTAAGGAATGCAATATTTGCAAACCGTGGCTTAATGTTCATGAATTGATTTTCTTGAATCAATCCGATTTTGTTTCAATTGTGTCTTGTATACTTCTATGAGAATACAAACAATTGAACAACTCTATGAGTAACACAATTAGATTCCTTTGATTATCATTTGATCTAGATGTGTTAGATAAATGTGGTTAATAGAAAAGTGTTCATATGGCTAACTTCGGTAAACTATTGTTGAGCCAACTCAATATACACGTTTAGGTAAGGTTACCCATATCTAAATGAAGTTATATTTCGTTTGTGTGTAACAAGCTAAGACCATCTAACGGTGGAGAGATATTACTTTGGTTTTAAACAAACTTAGCTTGAATCTTAAATCAGGATTTCAAAGCTATCAAACCCTGATTGGAAGACTATATAAGGGAGAACTCTAGCAACTGGAAAACCTAATACCCACACCTCCTGTGTGATACTAGTTGTGTACTATAGCCAATTATCCTTTAACCTAGGTTTTTCCTAAAACCATTATAGGTTAACGAATTGAAGACTTCATTGGGATTGTGAAGCCAGACCCAACTATTTTCTCTGTAGTTGCGTGTTCTGATCTTACTTGTTCTATCGTATTGAGTACTATCTTCTCTAAGATTGCCTCGAGAGTTATCTCTGATAGGTAAGATATAAAAAGTAATTACAAATCTCTTCGTCCCATTCTTCGTGATTCCAAAATAACTTGTTCTACTACCATACAGTTACGTTATTCCGAGGTGATTGACATTTCTAGGATGTTCTTCAGGAATATAAGACCGGATTATCAATTGGTTCCTGTTCACCTTGATTTATCAAAAGACGGAACAAAAACTTCGTAGGTATTTTCGCGGGAGACAAATTTATCTATCTAAATAGACTTTTCTGTGGGAGACAAATTTGTTTATCAAGTCTTAGACTTTGGGTCGTAGAAACTCTTAGTTGTGGGTGAGATCAGCTAAGGGAATCAAGTGCGTAGAGTCCTTCCAAGATTTCAAAGGCGTAAGGAACACGACTGTACCTTAATCGGTGTGAGACTTGGTTAGGGCTCAACTACATTCCAGTCCGAAGTTAACTTGTAGTAGGCTAGTGTCTGTAGCGGCTTAGTACAATGTGGTGTTCAAATCTGGACTAGGTACCAGGATTTTTCTGCATTTGCGGTTTCCTCGTTAACAAAACTTCTGTTGTCTGTGTTATTTCTTTTCCCATTATATTTTTTTTTATATAATTGAAATATCACAGGTTGTGCGTAGTCCAATCAATTGGTAAATCCGACCTTTGGTTGTTGATTGAAATTGATTGACACTTTAACATTGGTTTTTGATACCGTTCAAGTTATTTCTCATATCAATCGGGCTCACAGATTTCCATCTGTTCGATTGCAGATTTTATTGAGAAATTGAGATATAACTCTTGGATGTTTTTCCTTGATTGAGTCTGACTGTCTAGTCGATTCTTTTGGAATTATGTTGGAGTTAGTCCATATAGATTGCCGAAAAAAATATTGGGTGTGGTTGTTAGAACCCCCCCACCCCCACCCGTTTTTTCACATATATCTGGTGGTTATATTAGTCAAGGAAATGAATGTGTGCCAGCTAATCTTAGTTGCCATACTGTGATAAAAATCAAATATGAGTTGGAAAATATTAGATCTTTGCTAATTTTGGAAAATACATTTATTGTATATCTTTAGAATTTTCATAATTGGTAAATCTTGTTTCCGAACAATGCATTAGTCATAACTCTATAAATAGGGAGTCTTGTATCCTTGCAAACTTATCCCAAGACATACCTCTGGCGTGTGAGAAACCTAACTTGGAATAGATAAGAGTAATCTAATTAGGCTAACATCTCTCGTTACCTTTGATTTAAAGTCTTCTTTGGGATGAAAATGCTCTTGTACTGCCATTAAAGGGAAGCTAAGAACCACGCTGCTTTAGTTTTATTTGCTTATTTCTTTGTTTAAGAACTAAAAGTATAGTTATCTTTGATAGATCAAATACGATACTATTATTGTTTAGTTTTCTTATAGTATTAAATACGATACTATTACATTTTACCCGCCTATTAAGAAACATAATATCAAAATATGTTTGGATAAACATTCACATTTTTATTTATTTTGTATTTTAATTTAACAAAATAAAAAATTTATTAATTGAAAGAATTGAGAAGGTTTTGAAGATGCTCAACTCGTTCAGAAGCATACCTTCGCAGTATCTGATTATGACTTTTTGACTAAAATCACAGTATTCACTTCATCAATCCAATTTTGATCTTGAATCTATGATCTGATCATATGGAATTTGGGTTCCCTGATTGTCTTTCTAAATCGGCCAAGGATTAACAACTTACAGAGAATCAGAAGACAGAAAAACAAAGTAAAAAGTGAAATTTCTATCAATTAAAGATCTTATTTACATCATGAGCCTTTTTAGTTATATACTTATGCAAAAGATTAAATATTTTTCAGTATTTGACTCACTTATCACTTATCCAGTGACTCACTTATCACTCATCCAAATCAACTTTTGATCAGTGATAAAATAGAGTAAAGGATCTTAAATTTATATCAATAAACTTCTTTAGTCAAAATATCAAACCAAGACAATGATTATCGAAATAATAAATATTGATGAACGAGATTTGTCCAAGAATGAATGTCGCTAGACAATATGTTCGATCTCCCAAGTCTTATAGTACTTATCTAAATAAACTGCTTTTGAATCTCAGAGAATCTAACTCGCAGAAAGTCACACAAAGATCAGAACCAAAAAGAAAAGTATTCAAATTTTTTATTTTAAATTTCAATCTACCGCTGCAAACAACTTGATTCCACTATTGATCAATCACACAAAATAAAGTTTATTAAAGTTGATGTTATCAACAGGTTTATCCCCTGCATAGATCCAAAATCAATCAGATCTGTGATAGTCAAATCTTCAAACAAACTTGAGTGACCTTATATCAGAAGAGGACCACAAAATAAATAGTTTATTATAAATTAATGGGGCTACAAATAGGATACATGCATAATAATCTTGAAAATATGACGAATACCAAAGGTTTAAATATTGGAAAATGAGTTGAAGATTTTAATGCATAAACACCTCACATTCTGGATTTGTTGAAGTTACTTTTGATTTGTTAAAATTAATAAAGTTGAACATCATGTTTGATTGCGTTATTCTATTCGTTAACTTTTAATAAACCCTTCACTCTTGATCTTCTTTGTGATTCTCTCATTGTTAAAAGTTATTTCACATTGTTTTATAAACTATATTTAGGGTAGAATGAACAAAACAATTAAAGTTGTGGCGAACATCTACATCAACTTGATTGATTTTCTAATTTTACCAAACTAAGATGTAAAAAAAATAATAATTTGAATTCTCAAATATGGTGGTTTCTAAATCATATATTTCTCTTTATGGTAAGTTTTTTCTTTCCTCTTTTCGTCATTTTGAATTATATCGTTAATTTTTTTTTCTTTAAATCTTTTGTTGTTACTTTGGAATATATTGATTGAAAAAAATCCTCCTGCTAATAAAACGAAATAAAAGGGCAGACGTATCGTTGCGATGAAATTATACGAGCATATTTTCTTAGCTTGTGTGATGGACAACTGAAAAAGCATAACGTGAAAACAACATAAGGAATACAAGTGTTGGATAAGCATAACATAAGTATGTAATTCACTAAACTTTATTTACAGTTAATTAAACATCTCTATATATATATGTATATATATCAGAATCAGTTCATTGATAAAAATTCCGACTTTACTTTAATTAGTTGAAGAATAAACATTACTTAAGTTTGATGAAAAGTCGGTGTGTGCATTTGTTGTTCACGAGAAATATGCAGAAGCATGGAAAAACGACTCATTTGCTAAGGTAATTTTTTTTAATTTAAAGACAAGTTGTTTAGATTTGATTTTGTTAAGTTTATATAAATACCCCAACAAGTAGCCTCCATAAGATTAAACTCATTTAGTTGATCTTTGATTTTATTTTCCCTTCATATGCAGGGGATCACGTGCAAGGAAAATTATATGGGTCAAATATGGACGACGATTACCCCCTATCAACATGGATGGGGAAGGAAATTACAAAGAAAAGCATTGAAGCTCACGACATTAAACACCCGAAAAAATTGGTAGAAGTTATAATGGCTAGATGGTAATCAATTACTATTGATACCCAAAATTTTTAAGACATGGTAATTATATGGTAATCTTAATTGTACATTTGATTGTTTTTGTTTTATTACATTACACTTAATCTCTAATTTCATATTTTCTAGTGCATTTGTTGTTTATTTCACTGATATTGGAAATAATCCTATTTTAGGATACTAATTGCTCATATGTTGTTTAATTCGTAATGTCCGCTTTTGAAAAATAAGATATTTATTTTAACATTTAGATCTTCATAAATGATTTTCTTGTTTTCTTTTACTAAGATAATATAAATTTTTGTTGTGTTTTATAATATTAATAGTCATGTAAAAACAATTGTAAGGAAAGATCGAAAATATAAAGAAAAGAAAATAAGTATTTCAAAGTTAACACTTCCCCAAAACAAAATTAATTAACTAACTTCTTATTTTATTAAACTGAAATATATAAAGAATAAAAATGTGAAAACGTTGTCCAAATATTATAAAGTTTAGTAAAAGGAGTATTAAGGTACATATTTAATGAAGAAATCGTCTTCCGGTTCGAGGTTAGTAACTGCGGACTTGACTTTTTTCATTTTTTATTTTTTATTTTTTATTTTTCCAGTCTTTATTCGTTATAAACATAACATGCAAAGTTAAACTTGTTACAGTGACTTTAGTATAAGTGACTTGGTCATTATACTATGATCAAAGTATCATAAGGAATTATATACTATAGTTGTTTCAAAAAATTATGTATATGGAGTTACGAAGTATAGTTTATATGAAAAGGACAGGGTACCAAGTATACCACCAACTTTTTCGTTCGGCAGCCTGTATGGACAAAACCTAACACAATCACAAGTAAGTTAAAGCAAATCTCTTGAAGAAGACTATACATAGATTTTCTCTTTTACAATCAATATGTATAAACCAAAGGTCCGTGTATCTGATTGTGTAGAAGAGTTCTTGGACAATCTCAAAAGTCAATATCCAAGATCAATCTAGTCGTCTCTGAATTCTATGAATTCAACAGGAACAAGTCTAGTTTTTCATCTCAAATAATAAGAACTTAAACTATCTAGATTGATTACGTACTACTTGTGTTTCCTATTATAAAGATAAACACGAAAAAGGAAAAACACAAGACACCAGAAATTTTATTAACGAGGAAACTGCACCTGCATAAAACCTCTGGGACCTTGTCCAGTTTGAACACCATATTGTATTAAACCTCTACAAACACTAGCTTACTATCAGACTTCAGACTGAAATATAGTTGAGACCAAATTAACCCTATAAGTAATTCAGCTACAGTCATGTTTCTTACGTCTCTTGAACCTTGCAATTTTCTACACATTTGATTCCCTTAGATGACGTCCTTTACACCCTAAGAGTCGTTTCAATATCAGTGAAGACTTTTGGTACCTATCTGCCTCCAACAAACAAGTCTGTTTGATTTCCATTTTGATATGTTTCAATCGAAGTTTAGAAATTTATTTTCAGTAGGCAAAGTCCAGCGAACCTCACGGATCCGAAACACTTATACTATGTTATCATAGAATCCTAGATCGCTACCACCTCTCAAGAACAATCAAACAAATCAAAAAATAGTCTAGATATCTATCTTGATGAATCACAAAGTCTAAGACAAATAAAATTTTGTGATTTTAATTTATCATACAAGTATGTGTACTTTGCGCAAAGAAGTTCCATATCTCTCATAACTCAATTTGAAACATTCTCAATAGCCATAGACAATATGCGTTGTTGCTTGCGTAATTTTCAAATGATCAACTTGAAATAAAAATAGCTTGTGAACAATAAATTGTTCTAACTAAGATTACTAAAGATCTATGAACATTCATCACTTGAGTCATATTTTGAGAGTTTAACCAAGACAAGATTGAACACGAAATCTTGTGTGTTGTATTATTTACTTCACTTCTACATTATATTCGTAACAATCACATAGTTAGTTCGTTTCGAACTCTCACTATAACCAAGTACACCTTGTTGAAATAATCTCTTAGTTTTTCTTGTTTCGGTAAGATTATATAAGGTGTGTTTGCGGTAGGTTGATGTCGAGAAGATCCTGGTGTACTCGGTACCCTCGTCATTTCACCTAGTTTTCCTAAAGAAACTATATTAGGTTACGACTTTTTGAAGTCTTCACTAAGGGATTCGTGAATCCCGTTCAGAGTATCTTTTGCCTGATAGTTCTTGGTAACCGAAATCTTATCTTGATTATCGTAGTTCTTGTATATGCTAAGGTTCGTCCCTTCTGTTATACGACAATTGAAGAACCATCGATTAGGTAATAAGATTGATAGAATAAGCAAAGTTCTCTTCATCTCAAATTTTGTAATTTCATAAGATTCATCTATGTTTTCAAATTGATCTTGTGAGGTAGAATCGATTAAGCATCTCTATAACTTTTTGAAGAGAGTAAGCTATCCTAATTATCGAGGTTCACTTGATATCTTCTTTACTCTTGAAGATTTCTCATAAGCAAATATATTTCCATTACCTTAATTGAATATCTTTCTGATGGAAATCCATTGGCTATCCGTTAGAGGCAGATTTTTCAAAGCCTTCATTTCGGATGAAGCAACTCCTAGGTCTGTAAAGGACGTCACCTAGCGGAATCAAGTTCAGGTTCTTGCAAGAGATGTAAGTAGCACGACTAAAGCTGAATTGCTCGGAGGGTCGATCCGGTCTCAACTGCAATCTAGTCCAGAGTCTGATATTAGGTTAGTTTTTGTAACAGTTTAATAGAATACGGTGTTCAAGCTAGACTAGATCTTAGGGTTCTTATGTTATATTGCAATTTTCCTCGTTAACAAAATTCTTGCGTGTGTGAGCTTTTTGGTTTTCTACATTGAAAGTTTTCTTTTAATTGTTTAAAGTATTACACAGATTCATTCTCTCATCAAATGAAAAAGTAGGTAGTGTACATGTATCCTCTCCTTTTCAAATTGAATATACAAAGAATAAAAAATGAATATTTTGGAGCTTAAAACTTCCTCAATTTTCTTTTTTTTAATCAACTAGTTTAGCATAGTACGAACTCGTGTATGAAATATCAGATCCAGTTTCATTTTTAGTTTCGTCAAAATAAATAATATTATTAAAAAACAAATAAAAATTTAATAAATTTATGACCTTAAAAACTAACAAAATATTCAATAAACTAATTCAAACCAATGCAGTAGGAAAATAGAAATAAAAATCCATAAGCTTATATTGCAAGATTGTCAAATCCCATAACACTTATTCCTTCGTAAATTGATTAAAAACTATGCCCATCAAATTTTTCTCTAATTTTGATGTTCATTAAATTTTTAGAGCTCATGGATTCGTTTTTTTTTCCTAAATATATTTGTTTATTTCAGTCTATTCAACCATTATATGCCTTTACTTCATTAACAAAAACGTCACTGAGATCATGATACATTGTAATCTCAAAAAAATCTCGTTCCGCCGCTTGATTTTATTAAAGTAAAATGGATATCGTGTAGTAATTTTCTTCGGTAACTCAATGACCTTGTTTTCTTCTTCTCCACACAAACTTAAATATATAAAAAAATCCATAAAATAATGTTATTTATTTTATTAAAATAGTATAGAGAAAAAAATATAAAAAAAAATAGAATTAAAATAGTATAGAGAAAATGAGCTAGATTTTCTTAGGTTTTTTTATTTATGCACTACTGGAAGCCATATGCTTTGAAGTTAATTCCATAAAACAAACAATATTAGTTAGAAACTGGTAAACTTTCTCGTCTAAAAATATAAGTCTAATATAATAATCATGTGTAAGCCTACTTCAAAAGGTTTATTGTGCGTTTTATTGCAGATTGCAAGCCATTAGCGAATTTTAGATCACATGCCATATTTTGCATCACAATACACTGTGTATAACTAAATAAATCTGGGTCACAAGGTAAATTATGGGTCACAATGAAAAATTTCGAGTCACAAGACAATTAACAAGATAGATCTCGATCGGGTCACTAAACAAATTATGATCACAAGGAACGATGAAAGAATTTGAGTGATGATGCGGATTTGTAAAGTCATGAGACATATTTCACATTATGGTGGCATATATTATTTTACAATGGTGAAATTAGTGGATATATTCCGACCATCATGCCATACTTTGGGTCACGTGGTATGTTGGGTTATGTGATATGATAGAATAAGTCTTATGGGCTAGATTTGGCTGCTAGATTATACAAAAAACGTTGCAGATTACACAAAAGCGTTGCGTATTCTTTAACACTATTTCTCTTTCCAGATATATCTCGCATTCCAACTAGTAGCGAGATAGTCTCGCTGAATGGTTCAGCGCAGAGAAAATCAACTTTTCGTTGTTTGGTTCAGCGCAGATTGATTTATTTTTTTAACCCGACGACTGAGATGGTTGCGCGCTGTTCCGTTCAGCTCGACCACGGGGAATGATTCAGCGCATCTAAATGCTAGATTAGAATTGCCATAAGACTTGGGAGGTTATTCTAGCTTCCAATCTAGATGCTAGATTAGAAAATCATATGACTTAGCCTAAGGATGTTGTATGAATTGTCATGCATTTGATTTTGAGTTTCGAAGACATATTTTGGATCATCATAAGGAAAAAATTAATTGGGAAAATTTCCAGGCTAATATGGAGATTTTGGATCACACTGTAGATTTTGCTACATGATGCCGATTTTTAAGCAACACGACAATTTTTTGTCTCAAAATACTAATTTGGTTTCATATGGTAGATTCTGGTTCACGTTGCTTTTTATACTGGATAAAATTTAGAAGACCGAAAACAAATTTAAGCCGTGGGACAGATTTTACCATATAGCTCATTCAGCTCATTGAACAAATTTTGAGTCACACAGGCTAGGCAGATTCTGGGTGACGGGAAATACTGTGGGTCAGATAGGCTTGGACTTAATAGGGGATCAACATTTCAAGATTCAGCGTCAAAATCGTGGTGTAAAGTCCTGATTCAAAATCACGTTCAAGGGATTGCTTGAATGCAATCTGAAATTAACTTTGTGGCGCCAAATGATTTGACGCTGCAAATTCACTTTTTGTGCCAAATCATTTGGGGCTCAAAATGTAAGCAATTAGATTTTATGTTTGAAGTTAAAATCTAATGGTTACGTTATTTACGTCTAGTCATGGGACACTTCTATTATTAATCATCAGATTTTCTTTAAATCTTAAAACCTAGCGGCTCCAATTTTCTGTACGCGCCATTTGGAGCTTCCATAATTCAACCTTGAACCACGATAGCGCTTGGACATTGAATCGAAGTGACGTATCGTATGTTGAATTGTGAAGGGTGATAAAAAAAAACGGAAAATGGGTCATTTGTCCAAATATTTTTAAATCACGGTTCAAATGGACGAGTAAAAAATAGTTTTGGTGAAATGGCCAAAAGAAAAAATAGCAAGGATGAAACTGGATACATCCCGTGTAAATTAAAAATAAGAAAAAATATTTGAAAATGGGCACGATGAAACTGGTTACATCCTGCCTATTTTTACATTTTTGTCCATTTAAACAGTATCAAAATCTAACTGTCCATTTCACCCAGAAATTGTTGATTTTGGTCTTTTTAACCAATTTTGTGAAAAAAAGCCTTAGAAATTACTTAAAATTATTGTCATGGGCAAAGACAATGTCACGTGACAGATTTTTTTGGTCACTGTGCAATTTTGAGTCGCATAATAGAATTGGCCAATTGGTCACTGTCACTGAGCATATCTTTAGTCATGAAGAAAATTAGGTCGACCGCAAACTTGGTGTCGTGCTGCAAACTTTTGAGGAGAGTGACAGATTTTGCGTTATAGTTGCTCATTTTTAAGTTACAGATTTTACGTCACCCAACAAGTTTTGGAGTCATTTTGCAACTTTGAGGTCATCGGCAAAGTTACATAGACATACCACAAATATTGTTTTAACCGCATGCACATGAGACTGGACACAACATGCACTTGACACGCGGAAGACGCACCACATTTTTTCCCCACGTAATCCCTAAATCAGACACTGTGGACATATATTCAGTCCTAACATTTCAACTGCACTGAAATGTTGGACATGGGACTTGTAATGCATTTGTTGTTACACCAACACCACATTGTTAGTTTACTTGCCGTATTTAGCTCTACTAGTTTTCCATAATTAGTCTAACTCAGTTTCCTAGTTTAGGCGGTCTTTAAACTCTAAGTTCTTTTCTTGTTATTCAAGGCTTTGAAGCTATAAATAGCCTGACCGCAGTTTGTTTGAGACAATCAATTAATACAACTCAAGTTTTCCTTTATATTTTCATCTCAAGCTGGTGGCTAACCCCCAACTCAAAGGGTTTATATTAGGGTTCTCAACTAGTTTAGTTGCTTTCTCCTTGTGTTCGGTCTAGAACCTTAACACCTGGATCAGAGCAGGTTAAGGTCATCCCTTAAATTCAACTAATTATTTTTATGATGTCAAATACAAAGAATTTGAAACTTGTGCAGGATAGTCTTGTGAGTGTGTCGGAAAAACTTGATACCCTGGTTACAACTATTACCAACAATCATATTCATGATGAAGAGTAGTGCAACACGAAGAAATCTGAAGAGAGCCAACTACGTGAGGAAGATCGAGTCAATAGGAGGTTAGATTTAGCTGAGCATACACAAAACCTATCCACCACTCTCACAACCAACCTTACAACAGCTTTAACCACGTCTTTGAGTAATTCTTTACGTTTGGTGTTTAGAGAATTTATTCCTCAGCTTAATCAGCATAATGGTGTTGATCCTCCTCTACCACCTCCACCTCCTCCTGGTGGTAATGAAACTAATATTCGCGTTGGCTCAATTAGTTTGAAGTTTCCAACTTTTGATGGTGATGACTCTGAGTGCTGGATCTTTAGTGCTGATCAATATTTTAGCTTGCACGTGGTTGCTGGATCTTTAGTGCTGATCAATATCGTTGGAAAAAGACAACAGTTGCTCTGACTACATGGCTAGAGTTTTGCTCTCTTATTCGTGCTTGTTTTTCTCCTGCGAAGTTCGTAGATTCTAGAATGGCAATTAGCACAATTAAGCAGAAAGGTGCGGTTTGTGATCACATACCTGAGTTTGAACGTCTGTTGAATTTTGTAACAGATTTACCTGAGGATCACTTAATCAGTTGTTTTATTCACTCATTGAAACCAGATATTGGTTCTATGGTTAAATTGCTCGAACCACAAACCTTAACTTCGGCTTTCACAAAAGCAATCAACCAAGAGGACGCTTTATTAGCAATCAATTCTTCTCCCAAACAACCTTATCGTCCTCCTCAGCTAAGGTCTACAACAACTACTACACCCACTCCGTTCAAAAAGACTACATTACCTCTTGGAGCTAAAAGATTTTCATGGGAAGAATAAAAAGAAAAAAGAGAGAAAGGTCTTTGCTTTAATTGTGATCAATTTTTTACACCTGGTCATTTGTGCTTGAAGCCAAAACTATTACTCTTGGATGGATCTCCAGTTACGGTTGAGTTTGATGAAGAGCAGGAAGATGAAGAAGTTGCCAAGGTGGATCAAACCGTTATTGAAGAAACTCCAGAACCTAAAATTTCCTTAAATACACTAGTGGGTTCTACTTCTCCTAGAACAATGAACATATCAAGCTTTACAAATGGTCAAGCACTGACAATTCTTCTAGATTCGAGTTCTACACACAATTTTCTTCATCCAAAGATAGCCAAGCAGTGCGGTTATCGTATTTGCTCTAAAGATGTTGAATTACGTGTGACAATTGGTGATGGTGGTCAGATAAGTACTCAAGGATCTTGTTTTGATATTCCACTTAAGTTACAAGGCTATAATTTTATTTCTGATTTTCATCTATTGCCTATTAGTGGTTGCGATGCTGTGTTAGACATCCAATGGTTGCGTACATTAGGAGAAAGTTCTTGGGATTTTGAAGCTTTAACTATGGAGTTCAAAATTAATGATACTGATATTTTTCTGGTGGGAAATGACTCCCCAACTGTAATGATGATGGATAGTTTTCCCATGCAACGTTTATTAAACAGAGAACATTATGGAATTCTGTTCCAATTATTTGCATTCAATGCATCTCCAGTCGTGATTACTCCAGAGATGCAACCTGAGATTCAACAATTATTGTCAACCTACTCCGACATATTTGAGTCTCCTGATTCATTACCACCTTCACGACAAAATGATCACCATATTCCTTTAGTAGTTGATTCTTCTCCGGTTAATGTTCCCCCATATAGGTACCCTCATTTTCAGAAGAATGAGATTGAGAAAATAGTTGATGAGCTACATGATACTGGATTAATTCGTCCTAGTTCCAGTCCCTTCTCGTCTCCAATTCTAATGGTCCGTAATAAGGATGGTACATGGAGGATGTGTGTGGACTATCGTGCATTAAATAAAATTACCATCAAATATCGGTTTCCTATTCCTATGGTTGACTAACTCCTGTATGAGCTACACGGTGCGTGCATTTTTACAAAGTTATATTTACGATCTGGTTATCATCAGATTCGCCTTCATGAACCAGATATTGCTAAGACTGCTTTTAGGACACATGATGGGCATTATGAATTCTTGCTCATGCCGTTTGGACTTTCGAATGCTCCGGCTACATTTCAAAGCTTGATGAACCACATATTCATACCACACTTACGCAGGTTTGTGCTCGTCTTTTTTTATAACATATTGATATATAGTATTAGTTTTTCTGAGCATCTTAAGCACCTATCTATTGTGTTTGATATTTTACGTTCCGATTCATTGTTCGTGAAAGAGTCTAAATGCACATTTGCTCAACCATCTGCAGGCTATCTCGGACATGTTATTTCATCTGATGGGGTCTCAATTGAAGATGATAAAATCAAGAGCATTCTCTCTTGGCCTAATCCTAGCACAGTTAAAGAGCTCAGAGCATTTTTGGGTCTAACCCGTTATTATTGCAAGTTTGTTAAGAATTTTGGCACTATCAGTCAACCTTTAACTCAGCTGTTGAAGAAATATTCCTTTGTTTGGAATGATGCTGTTACATCTTCATTCAAATTGTTGCAGCATGCTCTTACTACAACTCCTGTTTTAGTGTTACCAGATCTTAACAAGGAATTTTATCTTGAATGTAATGCATATGGTGGTGGTTTAGGTGCCGTATTGATGCAGTCTGGCAGTCATATTGCTTACTACAACAAGCCGTTATTTGGCAAGAATTTGAATCTCTCGGTTTATGACAAAGAAATGTTAGCAATCGTGTTTGCTGTTCAGAAATGACGGTCGTATTTAATGGGGAGACATTTTGAGATATACACATATCATAGGAGATTGAAGTATTTTTTGGATCAAAACTATCGTCCGTGGAACAGCAAAAATGGCTATCCAAATTGTTGGGATATGACTATGAAATAGTTTTTCGTCATGGTAAAGAGAATGTAGCTGTTGATGCTTTATCTCGTCTTTCTGGGCCTCAACTCGCTTCACTCTCAACACCTATTTTCTCTGGAGTACATGCCATTGTAAATGAATTGCATCAGGATGATGAATATGGGTCAATTATTGCTAGTTTGCGTGCTAATCCTGGATTTAAACGCAACTATACTTATGTAGATTGAATTTTAAGATATAAGCAAAGGATTGTGGTTGTTTCTTCTTCTTCTTGATGCTCCAAATTACTTGAAGAATTTCATACAACTCCATTGGGGGGTCATTCAGGTTATTTAAAAACCTTCAACCGGCTGCAACAAAAAATTTATTGGAAGGGCATGAAATATTCAATTAAAGAGTTCATTTATCATTGTGACATCTGCCAACGCAATAAATCTGAATCGAAATCTCCTCCGGGACTCTTGAACCCCTTGCCCATTCCTGCTGACGTATGGCTTGATATTTCAATGGATTTCGTCGATGGGTTTCCATTATCTGAGAGAAAAAGCTCAATTTTGGTTTTTTTTTTTTTGAAGTGGAAAGGATATATTAAAAAGAAAAAAAGAATATGTACAGAGTATATACAAGGTCGAAAGACCTTCTCAAAGAGCAAAAACTAAAGCTCTACAAATTCATAATATCCTCCCACTAATGCATTATATGCGAAGCAGTGTAGTTTTTAAGAACATCTGTATTTGTGACCCCAGAGATGAATCGTTTGCTTAATGGCCATCTCCATCTCATAGTTGGTCTTTGCCCTGCCACCGTGAACCCTTATATTTCTCTCATTCCACACCTCCCAGCACAACGCAAAAGGCAGCAGATTCCATACCATCATGATCATTGTCTTCCCTCTATTCATTTTCCATCCTAACATCAGCGTCTTAAAGTGCAGCGGCATGACCCAGTTCACCTTCAGTGATGCTAAAAAGAAACTCCACAGCTTTACAATCTCTGTACAGCGAATGAACAAATGTTCCAATGTTCCGACTTCATTACCACAGAAAAGGCATAGATTTGAGCTAATAGTTACCCTCCGTTGTTGCAACATATCTCGAGTTGGGATCGAGTTGTGGAGAGATGCCCATAAAAGAAAAAACACTTTTGAAGGCACGTTCTTATTTTCCAGAACCTTGTAGCCTTCCCAGTCCGTACCGCCACCAACTAAATTCATATACATTTCTTTTGCAGTCACTGCTCCTTCCACACAGTCACTTTCCCCCATAGCTAAAACCACCATTCTGATATCATGCTTCATCTCTATAAGATCTATTCTCTCCACCGGATTCAACGCCCTGCTGAAGAGGAAGACTCCATTATTACCACATAGTTCACCTACAAATCCTACCTTCTGCATGCTAATTCTGAATAACCTCGAAAACTTGTCCTTAAACGGCCTTCGTTCGCACCATGCATCCTGCCAGAAACGCAAAGTAGTCTCATATTTTACCTGCACCTTTGCTGAATCATAAAAAACCTTACTATCTCTAAAAATATCAAACCACATGCTTCTCCCTGTCGATTCTCTGACTTGTAGTGGTAGCAGGCAGTCAACTTCAGCATTTGTTTTTTCACAGACTATCCTTCTCCAAAGTGTTGTTTTCTCCTTGCAGTACCGTATGTGCCATTTCGCCAACAAAGATTTATTAACCAATCTCAAATTACGTATACCTAACCCACCCTTCCTCTTCGGCTTGCAAATCCTCTTGAAAGAAACCCAACTCATCTTATTTTTCCCTTACTCTTCACCCCATAGGAAACGTCTCATGATAGAGTTCAATTTCTTTTCAACTAAGGCAAGCATATGATGCAGAGACATGAAGTATACCGCAAGACTCTCAAGTGAGATCTTTATTAGAACCACCCTACCCGCTTTGTTTAAAAATCTTCTCTTTCATGGTGCAAGTTTCTTCTGCATCCTTTGAATGATCACCTCCCAAATTAATTCACTACGTCTATGTGAACCAATGGGCATACCCAAATACGTAAATGGGATTGTCTCGACCCTACACCCCAACTCCAGCGCTAAATCACCCACCAAAGCATCTGTTGTTATGCTAATCATCGTGCTTTTCTCAAGATTTAAACGAAGACCAGTTAGAATCTCAAAAACCGCAAGAATGATTAAAAGTCGTCTTACCTCAACTGAAGTAGCATCTAGAAAAATAATTGTATCGTCTGCGAACTGTAAGTGAGTTACAACGGTACCACCTTCCTTCACCCAGAAGCCACTGAACTTACATTGAGCAACCGCATTATTGATAAGCATAGATAACACCTCCACCACCAACAGGAAAAGGAAGGGTGAAAGGGGGTCGCCTTGACGAATTCCTTTGGTTGGCTTAATTAGATTAGTTGCTTCCCCATTGACAAAGATAGAGAATTTCGCAGCCGTAACGCACCATTCCATCCACTTAATCCACTTACTCCCAAATCCATTCTTCTTCAAAATAGAAAAGAGAGATGGCCAGCTTACATTATCGAAAGCCTTTTGCATATCAATTTTGCACATAATACCAGGATTTTGTTGTCTCAATCTGCTATCAATCAGTTCATTAACAATCAAAATTCCGTCCAATATCTGTCTATCTTTAATGAAAGCTCCATGTGCATTAGAGATTAAATCCGGCATAACCACCTTCATCCTCTCAGCCAATAACTTACAGAGAATTTAGTAGAAGCTGCTAATCAAACTCAGAGGTCTAAAGTCCTTCACCGTGGCTGAATCTTCCTTCTTTGGAATCAGCTTCAAGAAAGAGACATTGAGTCTCCAATCTAACGTCCATGTTGAGTGAAATTCATTCAGCGCAACAAGCACATCATTCTTCAATACATCCCAGCATGCTTTATAAAACTCGAGGTTATATCCATCCGGACCTGGCACCTTATTAGCTCCACACATCTTAACTGCTTTAAGCACCTCCTATTCTTCAAACGCCGTTTCCATCCAACTCTGTTGTGCTGCATCGATGTTCCTAAACTCCATATTAGCAAAAGTAGGATTTACAATATTCTCAGCAGTAAACAAACCTGTGTAGAAGTCGTGGATTTCCTTTTTGATAACTTGTTTATTAAAAACATCATCCCCATTCACCTCCAGTTTTGTTATAAGGTTATGTCTTCTTTTACCACTAGCAATTTTGTGAAAATAGCTTGTGTTTTTATCTCCATACTCAAAACCCTTCACCTTCGCTATTTGATAAGCCATTCTGGCTCTGGTGATCTTTACATTGTTTAAAGAATGCAATAAAGCCGCTCTTTCGCCTAGCTGAGAAGAAGATAGAGCTGATGATTCTTCCGCAAAATTCAGAATTCTAATTTTCTTCTTAAGCTCCTCCTCCTCTCTTCTGACCGAACCAAAAGTTTCTCTGCTCCAGTTTTTTATGAAAAAAGTTAGGTTCTGGAGTTTCTTAAACAGCACGTACCCTGGATTGCCAACAAAATCAAGAGAATTCCACCACACCTCCACCAGTTTAACGAAATCTGGATGCTCCAACCAATGATTCTCAATCTTAAAGCTAGAATGAGGTTTTATTGATGGGTGTAAATCCAGAAGTATAGCATTATGATATGAAACCGTACGAATTAAGGCAGTTTGAGTTGCACTATTAAAACGTTCATCAAAAAGAGAGCAAACCAAACATCTATCTAGCCTGCAAAGCAAAGGGTCACTTTGCTTATTACTCTATGTGAAGGCTCCACCATGCAAAGGAAGATCTATTAACTCTTGATTCGAGATAAAGGCATTCAAAAACTGCATGTTTCTTGCATCCCCACCGGCCTTGTTCCTTTCAGAGTCACTTCTAACTTCATTCGTGTCTCCAACGAAACACCAAGGAGCATCAGACCAAGTTCTTATATCATCCAAGTCATTCCAGAAGATCTCCCTCCTATTTTCACAGGGAGAGTAAGCATTCGTAAGCAAAAATTTGAAACCAGAGTTCCTGAAATGGAACATACAAGTGATGGAATTTAAACCAATCTTCTTGTCCAGAAATTTCAGCTGCGAATTATCCCATACAGTTAGGAGTCCTGCGCTGTTACCCACCGTCCATTGAGAAGGTAAGAATTCCATCCCAAAATCATCATCGTACCATAACTGACGCACAAACCAGAAAGACATGGAGATCATCTTGGTTTCTTGGATACAACAGATAATGCATTTGTGTTCAGCAATCACATCCCTGACAGCAACTTGCTTACCATAGTCGTTAATGCCTATAAGGTTCCAAGTTAGGATTTTAGTTCCCATCAAGACCAGTGTTTCCCCTTGAATTAACCTCAGCGTTCTCATCTTCAGAGGATTTTGAAACATTTGAGTCACAACTGTCGACTATTCTCTTTCCTTCCGTAATAGACTTATATCTGTCCCTATATTTGAACAAGATTTCGTCTACTACAGCTTTAGCTTGTGCTTGGTCCGTTTCAGAAATCCCGCCCATCCTGCAACAGAGTTCCACTACTAATTTTGAGGTAGAAAAGATCACCTCATTAGAATCGATGTTGACATTTTGTATCTCCCCCAAATTGATGACAATCCGGTCGTCAACAACATTAAACAGTTCCCCACGATGATCCTTCAGTGAGTTCTGCACTTCAAGTGGTGTTGCTGACTGATGAGCATTCCCCGCCTGACTTGAATGCAATGCCAAAATAAGGTCGCCAGCCTGAGCTGAGGAATCAAAACCTCTAGCATTGCACAAATCCACTTCAGGTTGATTAACAATTGGTCTGGTGTGTACCACTCCTACACCCCTACCACGATCCATTGCTAAAAAACCTAAGTTAACTGAGTTCTCCAGGTTCACATGATTGATGGGAACTTCCCCTTCACTTCCATTCAAACACTGTGGACCAAGAACTTCAGCGGCCAAAACGCTGTCAATAATATCAAGTCTGTCTGAGGTAGGAACTTCACTTCCACACACGTCAAGAATTTGAAACTTATTGGCAGTGTTAAACTTGAAAGATCCTAGATAATTACTTCCTCCATCATTCTCTAAAGAATAATTCAAAACCAGCCTCTCAGAATGTTGTGTTTCTCCAACAACATCTCTACCTGCTGAGTTGAAATCAGAATCACCTCCCTGATTATTCTTTCTAAAGACTGGGTCTTGTGCTAAACCTCTTTCGGGTCCAGCAGCAAAAGATTCCGTACCGCTTCCTTGTCTAGTCAGCTGCTCCGAAGAAGCCGACTCCAAAATAATAGGATTATGGTTTGGCTTTGAAAATATGGAATCCAAATCAGCAAGTAGCCTAACATATTCCTCCATTGACGCCCTGATTTGCGGCTCGAATTTGAAATCCCATTCCACTGATGTCGCCCAAACTTGGTCTCCATCTTCAACCTTCAGAACTGCCGGGATCATAGAGAAATCACCTTTGAACTTGATTCTGAAGAATTTGTAGCTCGTCAGTTTGAGAGAGCTTGTGGAAACTTCAATAAGGCCACCTAACAGATCCCCCACCTTCTTAAACAAATCCGAGCTCCAAAACCTCTGAGGAATCTCTCTGATCTTCAACCACTTACCATACTTTGATAGGGATTGTAGTGGGATGATGTTATATGACAAGGGTTTTTCCCTCTGGGTTTGACTCTCAGTTTCTAAAGCATACCTGACATAAATTTCTCCTGCCCCCGTAGCCTGTGAAAGATGCACGACCGCCATATCAACAAAAAGTTTTTGAGGCTTCCAAAGATCGATCCAATAGTCTTTGTCTAAAACAATTTTGGGTGTGTGATCATCCACAATCTCCATATAAATAAAGTACTCCCACTCCATTTTCCTCCTAATCTCTCTTGCTACCTTCTGCCATCGTGCCTCTCCCTCCACACGAACTATACCTTCATAAGATTGTTGTTGCTTACTACCCCCTCTCCTTGGCAATTGAGCTGCAAACTCCAATCTTGATGGAATATTTTGAATCGACTTCTTGATGAGATTATGTTTCTTCAACAGTCTGTTGATTTCCAAGTATGCGCATTTTATTGCTTTGTCTCATCCTTATTATGCCAGCACAGTTGCGGAAGTATTTGTACGAGAGATAGTTCATCTTCATGGGATGCCAAGGAGTATTGTTAGTGGTAGAGATGCGATATTCATGAGCAATTTTCGGACTACATATTTTTCTTTACAAAGCACACAACTATGCCACAGTACAACATACCATCCACAATCAGATAGTTAGACTAAAGTTACTAACCGTACTCTAGAGTGCTATTTGCGCTGCTTTGCTGGTATGAAGCTAAAAGATTGGCTTAAATGACTCCCATGGGCCGAATGGTGGTATAACACAAGCTTTCATACTGCCATCCAGATGACTCCATATGAAGCTTTGTGTAGTAGGCCTCATCCAACAATTTTATCGTACTTACCAGGCTCTACACCAGTGAATGATGTTGATATTAATCTCCAAGCCAGAGATCACACTCTTAAACTTTTGAAGTCTCACTTGCATGAAGCTCAAGCTCGAATGAAGAAATATGCCGACTCTCATAGAACAGAACGTAGCTTTCAAGCTAATGATTGGGTTTATTTGCGACTACAGCCATAACGGCAAACCACTGTTGCAAGTAAATATTTTTCGAAGCTCTCTCCTCGATTTTATGGCCCCTTTTGAGTCTTGGAGAAAATTGGAACCGTGGCTTATAAATTAGAGCTTCCTACCACCAGCCGTATTCATCATGTTTTCCATGTTTCTCAGTTGAAGAAGAAACTAGGAACGGCTGTCAATGTTGTTGATGTTTTTCCAGATATAATCGACTATGGAAAATGGGAACCATATGAAGTTTTGCAGCGACGGATGTACAAGAAATGCAATCATGCTAGTATTCAATGGCTTTTGTAGTGGAATAACCATCCTAAAGATGAAGCAACTTGGGAAGACGCTGATGATTTCATTGCACGATTTCTAGAATATAAGACTTGAGGAAAAGTATGTTTTCCAGGAGGGTGGGATGTTGTGACACCAACACCACATTGTTAGTTTACTTGCCGTATTTATCTCTACTAGTTCTCCATAATTAGTTTAACTCAGTTTCTTAATTCAGGCAGTCTTTAAACTCTAAGTTCTTTTCTTGTTATTCAAGGATTTGAAGCTATAAATAGCCTGGACGCAGTTTATTTGAGACAATCAATTAATACAACTCAAGTTTTCCTTTATATTTTCATCTCAATATGGTGGCTAACCCCCAACTCAAAGGGTTTATCTTAGGGTTCTCGACTAGTTTAGTAGCTTTCTCCTTGTGTTTGATCTAGAACCCTAACAACATTCAGTCCCAACATTTCAATTGGAATGGAATTTAGGGGATTAAAAATCAATAGATTTACTAACCATGCCAGAATTAGTTAACTAGTTGTGCAAGAGGCAGAGTTACTGCCTAGTAATGTACATAATGTCAGGAAACGTAGGTTTCCTATTTTAGGTCAAAGAAAAGGCTAATTTCTAGAAGGTTCTGGAAAGACTCCGTTTGGGAAACGTAGCTGGTTTAGGAAAACTTCCATATATTAGATGGATTTCCTAATTGACCATGTTTTCCTTGGGAACCAAGTTTGTGACTCCTATATAAGGAGGTCTAGGCTAAGTGTTTTAGTCATGGAATCCTCAATGTAAATCTCGTAGAGATGTGAGGGATTCATCCCACCTATTGAGGTGGTTATGTGAGAGACCTAATGGTGGAAGGAGTACACCATTATAGTGCTTATGGGATACTTATCGATGTTGGAACATATGTCGTTATGGAGTATTCATATGGAGATGTTGGTAAGACATCTTGTTGAGGAGAAGATCATCTTGGTGGTGCTGGATTAGATTATTGGTGTTGAGCTAAAGGCGTCCATGGTAATCTATATCAGGATGTGCAGAGAAGATCATCTTGTGGTGGTAGATAATGTGGTAAACATTATCTCGTATGGGTGAAGACACTACTTTGGATCTTATAAGGTGCTTGTGAGAGTTCTTGTGTTCGGCCACGTTGTGGTGAGTCGATGGATTGATATAGTCAGTCAGTTGTGTAATTCTTAGTGGTGATTCTATAATGAATAAAGAGGTCGTAGCCGTTTAGTGGATGTAGACAATATTACACGCATTGTGTATATTGTTGAACCACGTTAAATCTTTGAGTACTTTACTTCTTGTTGCCTTGCTTATGGCTTGCATCTATGTGGTTCTCTTTCTCTTCTTCTTATCCTAAGGTTCATGGAGAAATCCGAGAGATCAAGTGTTTCTTGTTAGCTAATATATTTCCGCAAGATAAGCACGTAGATGGCTCTAAACCCCAACAATTGGTATCAGAGCGATCCAATTGTCCCAAAAATTGGTATCAGAGCTTTTGGTTGGATAGAATATTTGAAGGGAGAAGTTTTTGGGGTTTTCTGGATCGGCTGAAAATTTTGAAGACAAAGGATTTGGTTTCATCAAGTATGTGAGGATTTGATGTTACAACTTCCGAAGATGCAGAGTTTGATGTTACCAAGTATGTGTAGGATTTGGTTTCATCAGTTTTGAGAACAAAGCAAAGTAAATCCTACTTTTGAAGGAATGGGATTATATCAGGTGATCTGCATTCGATGTGGTCAAGATGTATGGTCTTGATGTTTATGGTGCTCTACATGGAGATTTGGCATTGATACTTATTGGAGCATAAACCCTATGCATGGCTTCAAGTAAGTTTATTTATTCTCTATACTTCGTGCTATATTCTTGTGAACTGTTTGAAAGACCTACGTAGATTTGGTTTTCAATTAATCGGTGTTTGCTTGGCAAGACACAAGAAGGCAAGAGTATCGTAGTTGAGATACAAATATTAGTTTGTATATTTTTGGAAGTAAAGAATATTAGCATGTCAAAGTCTCATTATTGTTCCTTACCAAGGGAAACCATAGTTTGTATGTTTTCCAAATGAGCACGACAGAACTATCTTGCAGAATTCCACTTCGTAACTTTCCCATACTATGAGGCAAAACATCATCTTAATCTGTAATCCGTTCTCCTCTGTTTGGTTGTTACTGAAAAATATTTGCAAGCTAACCTCGTAGGCAGTGAAGATGGCACCGTTAACCATGAAATCCCTTGCAATTGAAGCACCTAGTCCTCTCCATAGAACGCTATAACCTTCTTCTCGTACACTTTTGCGAAAAACAATCAACAATACCTAGATATTTAGGTGGTCATTTATCCAACCTAGTTTGTGTTTGTGCTCGGAGTCTAGATTTCACCACATCTAGGAGATAGCAAGCAATCCAGCTATCTACTCCTGCCAGACCTCCTGCAACTAACATTGTTTTTAGTGTTTCTTGTTCTGTTTTTCTGCAACCCGGGTGTAGCTTCTCTCTGGTGAATTCGTAGATCCAAAAGTATACACTATGACCAGGTGTATCTCTTAGCATTGTGACGGTAAGGCCTCGGTACAATCCCATTAGTCCTTCCTTCTTTAGAATGCTTTTAATGATGTGTCTTGGTCTTTCTTGATTCTCTGTGATATTTCTTTTGGGTTTGTTTGGTTGTAATTGGAGGCGAATTTTTACAAGTTCGACTGGGCTGAGCAAGAATATCCTATTGCAACACTTCAATAGGAAGGGGGATCATTGTTGTTGGGTGAATTGTTTAAATCTTGTGACAAGATAGTATAAGCTTGAAAGACCATTGCATTGTGCAACAAAATGTACTTGTTAGGATGTCATACGCAATATTTACTAGTGTAGATGGGGAAAAACGACTTGCTGATTTTTAAGGAATTGAGGAGACGACCATACGGAGGAGACTCCTCGAACCGAGCGAAATGTTAAACCTCACACAGATGCACCGCTGCAAAGGGGGTGCTTTAGATTCGAGAGATCAATCTGTAGTACTCCGGCCTAAATCAATACAATGACCGTTCCAGAGTAAATTCGGTCACAAGAGAGGATGGGTTGATCTGTAGGAGGGAAGCTGAGAAATGTGTGGAATCAATGGTAATCAAAGATTGTGGGTGTGTGAACTCTGAAAATGATAAGCTCTGATTGATTGAAATTGCTCAATTGAGAATAGTTGCTCAATTGATTAGTTGATGATCTCGTGTTGTCGATGAGACGTGAGATTGATGATGTTTTGTTCGTATATCTTTCAATCATGATTCAGAGACGTATTTATATTGTTGGAATTGTAGACACCATGATCCCATGAAGTGTGACAGTTGATGGAATCAAGGAGTGGGGAAGTGGAGATTGTGTTTGAAACCAGTTGCTCATCGTGTGGAGACTTGGTCGATTTTCCACCCACTACCTCGTTAATTCCTTCAACTTGATTGCACGACTTGCTCACATTTCATCGTGTGTTTGAACACACGTGTCGTAGACTGCCAGACCAAAATCCTAAGTGATATCCCCCCAAATGACACGATTGACGTCTCGTGGTTTGTTAGTCAATTGATGACCTCGTGGTTTGTTATTCAATTGATGACTTCGTGGTTTGATGGGATGATGAGTCCATGTAGTTGCTGAGTTGAACATGATGTTCCGAAACTCATGAATTGAACTTGTCAAGAGACAGAGGTATAGTTGTGAGCAAGTATTGATCATTCGATGGATCGTTGAATATTGATTGTTGAACCAATATTCCTTGGTTTGAGCAAATATTTATCATCTGAGCAAGTGTTGCTCATGTGATGAATTATTGAATATTTGATCGTCTGAGCATGTGTTGCTCATCTGATGGATTATTGGCAGCGTACCAAAAATATTAATTAGAATACTGGTCGTTGAACCGAGCATAACTAATAAAATTAATGACCATGAGGTCGTCGTAATATTATTAAGCTTGGAATCTGGAATGATGATCCTTGGATTCAGAAACCCTAATTTGATCAATTGATGATCAATTCATGGTTCGTCAGAAGTTTAACCATGGGACGAAGGAGGGAGCGACTACATGGGACCGTGGATCAACCATGTAGTGTCCATATGCTCACGTGAGCAAATAAAAAGAACTCCTGAAGAGTTGACGATTTGTTGGTGAAAGAATGATTAAATGCTGGTTTAATCATTTATTCGAAAATGCTCGTCTGAGCCTTAGGTGAGAAAACCTAATAATTATGACGGAGTGAGGGAACGACCATGGTGTCATGAAACCGTCCCTGGGTAGTCACGTGACCGCCTGATGATCACTTCATGAAAATCCAAAGTGTTTGGAAGAGTTTTGGATCTAATACGAGCAATTGTGCAAATTAGGTCAAAACTGTGAAAATTGATGGGACCAGCTTCCGTGAGCCAAAGAGCCAATCTTGGTCGGTCAAGATAGCTTGCTCGTATCCCCAAGGCGTCCGCGTCTCAGTCCTGAGAAGTTTGATATTTTCTGGCGTGCAATTGAGCATCCATTCGAGAAAATATGCCAAAATTAGGGTTTCGACGACACTGAGGAAAACACCATGAGATGATGAAAAATAATTATAAAATAAGGAATAAGGAGTCGTGGGACCTCCTTCGTCAAGGCATGGTCGGCCGGTCGTGACCACGGTCCCGTGGTGCCTTTTCCTTAATTTTATAATATTTTGATGATTTTATGAAAAATTCATGAATTTTGAGAAATTTGATGAATTTAGGGAGTTTCCATGAATTGAAGGAGTTTTCATGAGTTCATGAAAGCAAAATATTAAAATAATAAAAACACGGGCGTGTGGGACCATGGAGGCATGGCCGGCCGGATATGGCCCGGTCCCACGAGTTTTTCATAATTTTTTAATATTTTTTAGGTATTTTTGATGATTTGAGGGAATTTTTCCTAATTTGAGAGAAATACCATAAAATCAAGGAATTGATGAATTCAAGGAAAAATAGGATAAATAATAATAAAATAATAAAACAAAGGGCGTGTGGGACCGGCTAGTGGCCCGGTCCCACAAGTTTTCATATTTTTATTTTATTTTATTATTATATGATGATTTGTGCAAAAAATACCATGAGATCAAGGAGTTTTTTCATGAAATTAGAGAAATAATAATAATAATAATAAAATAATAAGGAACCGTGGGGTGTGGGGCCGGCTGGGACCAAGGCATGGCCGGTTGGCTAATGGTCACGCCCCACACTCCTTTCCTTAATTTTATATTATTTGTTATGGATTTATGGAAGTACCATGAAACCGAGGAGCTTCCTCGAGACGAAGGAGATTTGATCAGATGAGAGAATTTTCATCAAATCATGGAAAATAATATAATGTATTAAAAATATAAAACTGGCGTGAAACTGACCACGGCATGGTCGGTAGGTCGTGTGTCCGTGTTCCCAGCACCTTGGTCAATATTTTTAATTATTTATTATTTTCTTCCCTATTTTGCATAGGTTCATCGTTTCGTTGTATTTTGAAATACTCGTTCGTGCGGTGACTGTTAGTGTATCGTCGTTGAATACACTTTCACCATTTGAATCGGGGCTTACTTAGAGGTAGCTCAGACGCCCGACTGTTGATTATTTATTACTAATTGTGGAATTCAGTGGAGAATAATTCACAAAACTGAGTAATAAGATGTTTATTATTAATTCATAGGATCAGCTGAGGATTCGACTACGAATTCAGAATAATAAAGTGAGCATTACCATTCCATGGGATCGTTGATTCGACCATAGAATCAGAGTAATTAAGATTTATCTATTACTATTTATGAGATCAGTTGTGGATTCGATCATGAAATCGGAGTAATGAGATAATATAGTTATTGCTATTCTATGAGACCAAGCCGTGGATTCGATCATAGAATCAGAACAATTTTTTATTGCCATTCCGTGGGACCAGTCGCAGATTCGACCATGAAATAGGAGCAATTGTTATTGCCATTCCATGGGACTAGTCGTGGATTCGACCATGGAATATGAGAAATTGTAATTAGGAATAATTAACTTTGTGGCTCTATACTAGCAGAGCAAGCTGTCTAGGAGCATTAATTATCCCGATATGAGCTTGTCGGTAAGTCATATCCTTTATATAGTCAGGGTAAACTCGTTGTTTGTTCCTGAAGACGTTATCGCTCTATACTAGCAGAGCAAGCTGTCTAGGAGCCGTCCATCTCGTGATACTATATAGAAATAATCACTGAAAGTGTTCAGTATTCATGAGATATGTCGTTTTCCAGTCGTGAGTCTACATATCTACATGTACTCTGAGAGAAAGTACTCTCCGTTGAGAATTCGATGAGATACTCGTGTCTCAACACTCACGTCTGATTGCTGGATCAGAGCTTCGTATAATTATGAGTTTACGATTTTAGCCCTTGTCGAAAATATACCATCTACATTAAGTCCCCTGCTTACTGAGGAAAGCTGTGTTCCTCAGTCAGCATTAAATGGTGATTTTCCGGCCATAAATAATACCAGTAATTGAACTTAGTCGTAAGTTGAGACGTTACCGGATTTAGAGAGCATGAGCAAACCACGACTTGATGAAGGCTTCAATGTCATGATTGGAGCGTCGTTTGATGAGCCTAAATTGATGTTGAGAAGCTGGTTTGGATGACGAGTCTGTGGTTGGTTAGGATTCGCGGGCCGAGCCGAATAAGGAAATCCTTAGAAAATTAGGTTTTGGAAGTAAAAAATAGCATAAAAGGGATTAACCCTCCTATTTTTTTATTTTTGTCACTACCAACTCTTCATCACCTCTCCATCTTCACGAGAAGGAGAGATTTGAATTTTCGCCGCCGCCCGATCCACCTGCCGCCGCCAGTCGCCATCGGCCAATTTCCGGCCGGCGCTCCCAGGTACGTTTATTTTTTTGATGTTTGCTGATTCTATGACCTTCATGAATTGTTCATGCCTTGATCAAGATGAAATTATATACATGTGTATATATTAGTGTGTATATGACCTTCATGAATTGTTCATGCCTTGATCAAGATGAAAAAAAAACCTTCGTTTTTGAAAACGTATGTTCGTTCGATCGTTAGTTTTGAAAACTAACTATAATCCCTGATTTAGGAGAGATTTTTTTTTTAATATATGAACTTAGGTCCAGTGATAAAACTTAGTGTATGATCTTTCATGTGTACCACGGTTTTATCATAAAAGGAGTAAATTTTCACGAAATCGAAATAATCCTTCGTTTTAAAGAAAAATTACGACGACTCGAAGGAAAATTCATATGATGAACTTGTGTCCAGTGATAAATTTTTCTTATGAGCTTTCATATAAATACAAAACTTTATCATATGTACGAGATGTGAGCTTTCACAATATTTTTGAAATAAACCTTCGTTTTAAAGACAAATAGCGACGATACGAAGGAAAATAGTTTTTTTTTTTTATATACAGCCGTGACATATATTGTGAAAAATATGATGGTATATTTTATTTTCATGAATTTTTTTCATTAGATAAAATCCTTTAGAATTTATGTAAGCAATGTTGCATTAATTGCTGTTTTTTGAAAAATCAGAAACGTGGGTTTTGAGGAACCTTCGAAGATAGACGATATATTTATGATGAAATATTTTATTGTTGTAAACTTCATAGGTCAGTTGTGTGAATGTTCACATTATGAAAATTGTGTCCGTGATTTTATGAAAAATCAGTTTCGAAATTAATAAAGTTTCGTTCGTTTTTGCAGTTTTCGAAGAGACGAACGATTTTGAGGTGTTAACTCTACCGTTACTATTACTGTTGTTAGTGGAAGTACAAAAGGTAAGAGTTAAGAGTTACCATTTTTGCCGTATTTCCTTGATTCGTGTCTGGACAACATACTGAAGTAGAATGTAATGTGGACTTTGCAGTTGTTTTAGCAAAAATGACCAATTCCCCAGCCAACGATACTTCAAGGGACGAATCGCATACTGATGATGACATCTCCAGGGATGATGCATGCATGGACGAGACCTCCATTGGTGAAGAATAGGAGGATGCCACTGGAGTGAAGAACATTCCGAATATAGACGACGCATTCTTCGAGGAGGATCCAAAAGGAGCTGAAGTATATCTCAAATACCCAGTATATCGTCTTCTGATCAACCCTAGGACTGTGACCCAGAATAAATTGGTGACCCCGAAGATGGTAATACGGCTTTGTCTCGAACGAGGGCTTTTCCTTGCATCGACCATAAAGTTTAAGCTTTCTCGACGCCCTTTGGAAAAAAATTCTGGATGGGCGAGGCATATGTTGGGCTTCCCTCATGTCAGGGCTATGCTCAACCAGGCACAAGTGACGAGAGCTATTCAAGATTCTGGAGACTTGTCTATTAATCATGATGTGAAAAGTATCGTGGCTTTTCTGGATCGTTGGTGTGTTTCCACTCACACCTTCATATGTAGATGGGGAGAATTTACTTTTACCTTAGAAGATGTGGCTGATTTGATGCATCTCCCGATTACAGGTAATTTCTCTGGAGGTCTTTCGGATGAGGAAAAAGCGGTTTTTGACACTCTGACAGCTGCGATGGAAGAAGTGAACAAGGAGTCTGGTAGTAAAGGTTGTTATGCCCATTGGTTGACACGTTGGTGGCCAAGAGATGAAGTTTCTGATAGTCCCATCACCGGTATGTTACCTATTTCCACTTTCTTATGCTTATGGTTATCCAGAGACATATTCGAAGACAATGGACATTTGTTGAAGCCTTACTTAATCCCTTTTGCTATTAAGATGGCTCAAGGTGAGCAACTCCCAATAGGTAGCTTATTCTTGGGTTCCTTGTATTCTAACTTAGACTCCTTGGTGTTAGATTCCAGCGTGTCGAATGGCTTCATGAAGATTGAGTGTTATGTTAACACGATGTTTCTTCAAGCTTTGATGTGGGAACACTTCAAGAATTATGCGCCTATCCCACGTAATATCCTGCAAGGACCAAATACTGATGCCCGTCACATCTTCGCCGAGAAAGATAATTCCCGAATCATGCGTTGGTCTACAAAGCATCCTCGGTCTAAAGCACGCCTCATTGATGTGTTGGATGAAGAATCGGAGTTCGACTTTCGTCCTTGGGTGTCGGTTCCTGATTATGTTTCTCAACCAACGACTTTCAATACTGGAGAGAGCACGACTTTGAAATCTGGTGCTAACCTGAATGATGGTGAGAGATCCTTCATGTTGAGCTGTACTCCTGGTCACTTGTTATCCGTTATGCATGGAGAGTGGGTCGTAGAAGAATACAACATTGATAGGGCGGCTCGACAAATGGGTATGGATCAATGTATTCCAACTACCCTAAGAAGGAAACCATCATTTGATCAGCTTGCGTCTCGTTTAGATCACACTCACGTGGAAGGGAGTAGTTACTGGTTTCCTGGTTCTGATAGATTTGCATATGTAACCCCAGGTTATATAGAATTATGGCATCAACAATTTGAGAGGTTGCATGAATTCGTAACAGTTAGTCAGACTCCAGTGAAGATTCCTCCGTCTGCTGAGATGATCTCTGGTCGACCAAGACTGAAGTACCTTTCTGGTGATAAACGAAAATTATCTCCAGAATGTTCTCAAGTAAGATTCTCCACATGTCTTTTATGAAACCATGGTAACTGTATTCTGATCATGTTATTGAATTCTTTACAGGACGGTCGTAGCGTAAGACCTCGAATCCATGCAGATTTTTCAAATATTGGAGAAGTTGTTCACGGCGGAGAAGGTTGGAACAAAAGTTATAAGTTGTTACCTAATACCGTGAAGTCCCCAGTTCGTTCTTTGGTGAGTTCCCAATATTTCTCACCGTGACTTTTATTGCTATTAACATTAGAATCATGAAGCCAATGTTGTTAATTTTGTTGCAGAATTTTACTCCATCAAGTCTTGAAGGTCTTCAATTTTCTGCTATTGAACAAGCAATCGCTGATTTGAGTGACGAAGAAACTGTAAGTATTTCTTCACATGTTCAAATGTGGTGCTTCATAGATGAAAATATTGATTGTAAAGGACGTGTACAGGAGGATGTTGTCATGGAGATGGAGAATTCTGGAACTCAATCATTCTCTGGGAATGGAGATGGAGGTAATTCCCAAGATTCGGAGCCGGATGGAAGTGATGTTCCTCTTGTCGTTGATGTGGACAATTCCAACCCCTTGGACACTTTGGAGACTCCTCAAGTAAGTATATATCCTGTATATTCTTCATAGAAGTATAAAAGTGCTGACTTGTGAATGAATGAATGAGAACCCATGTGAATATATGAAAACTTAGTCGAATTTCGTCGTCAGAAAATTCAGAACCCAGCTTTTTAGTAGAAACGCTGTAGAATCTTCGTCCGGAGTCGGATTTGATGATATGCATGTGAAAATTCAAGCCCGGAAAATTTCCAAGCTTTTTCGAAGAAGATTTTTAAGTTTTGAACACGTTCAGAGCCTGAAAAAGGCGAAATAGTCAACTTCCAGGAGACTTCCAGAACTTTTTCAGATTGCGCATCACTTGATATGTTGGACACATCTACTCGCTCTTTCATCGGATTGTCATGAAATTTTGACATGTCATATAGGACATACATACGAAGATAATGGAATATGACCCATCCTCAGATTCCTTGTAGATTGCTCCCAGTTCATCTCTTAGTACAGGGAAGAGTTCAGTTTCTTCAGACGGACTCATCGTAAAATGTGTTTTCATGACTTTCATGTTATTTGCTCGTGACTTGAATGTAGTATGATGAAATTTGATGATATCTCCTTGTGGGTATACTGTGTTTCATAATCTCCTTTGGCTTCGTGACTCTAACCTAATGTAATCTTCGTATTAGGTGCTAAATACCGAAGTTGAGGATACTGGAGCCAATAATGATAACTCTAACCCTTCCGAAGTTATTGATGAAGAGACAGCCATCCCTGAACTTCGAGGCCATGAGAAGGTCGCTGCTGATGTTATGGAAAACCATATGGTTGTTGCCTCAGTGATAGAAGAAACCGAGATAGCAGCGGAGAATACCGAAGGAACTGTTGCTTTGGTCGTGGAAGACGCTCCAGTGACCGAGAACCGTATAATAGTGTCTAAATATCCAACTGCAGGGGTTGCTTTCGATCCTCCCTTTAACACTTCACTCCCGTATCATGAACTGGTCGGTGGATTCAGCGTTCCCATTGGATATGCACGCTTGTACGGGACGATATGGAAGAAGTTTGGCCACATGATCGTTGACAGGAACCCTGGACGTGCTTATGCTTTAACCATGCAAGTAGGCGTTATCTTGCGTGTCGTGAGTGATATGCATACGAGACCCAGGAATACCGTGACTCCAGATATACTCTTTGATTGGGAGTTTAACTTGGAGAATTCAGAAAGACTTGGCCTCAACGTGAAATGGCTTCGTAAGCAAATAAACGTTATCAAGGATTCATGTGAGAAGAACATACCCTTCCCCAATGATGCTGTGAAGGAGAAGGAGGACAAGATTTCCAAGCTGACCGAGGAGTTGAACAAGGATAGGGCGGCTTTGGAAATCTTGAAGGATGCTGATGATCGAAAGCCTTTTCTTGGTGATCTCTTGAACTTCTGAATTTATGAGAGATGTGAGGTTTATACTTGGGTTTTGGTATTTAGATGGTTTTGGATTGACTGATGGTTAAGGATTTTCTTGTAGATTTGATAGAGATTTTCTTTTACGAAATATGAACTGAATTTTAATAAATTGTTGAATTCAAATACTGAATGCAAGTATTGCAAACGTTTTGGAGGAATTGAAATACAAATGAAAGAAAATCCTAAATGTTAAATCCAAACGCCATGAATGCTTCGAACGCCCAATACCTTAAATGTCCAATAACTTCAGATAAACTCCTTGAGCCAATTTTCGTGAATTACTGGTAGGGTTCTGCCATCTGTCGATCAATTTGTAGTATCCTCCGGCCACGAACTTAGCGACCATGAATTGTCCTTCCCAATTGAAGTTCTTTGTAGAATGAAGACCGCGCTGAACTGCTTTGAGAACCAGGTCCCCTTCATAAAACTTGTTAGGCTTGGTCGATCGTGCCTTGAATATCTTCCGCTGATTTGGAATTCCCTGTTTGACGGAATTCCACGATTGTGGCACATATGGACACTCGTGCGGAAGAGAGTATCCAGCATAGTGTTGATCATGCTTAGCCAGGTCTTCAGCAATAAACCTCTGGAGTGACCGTTTTGAAGAAGTTCTGAACCCAACCATTGAGTGTAATATTGCTGAGGTGAAGTTACCCACTCATAGCTTTTGATGACTGCTAAATTTTTCATGGGGAGAAGTCCCTGGACCATAGTAGCGTATTTGAACATTGGTAATATTGGAGCATGTGGAGGAATAAGACTTGCCTGAGCTCGAAACCTTCTGACAAAGGTGTGCAGATTTTCTCCAAGTTCCTGCGTAAGTCCCATCAGAGTTTTTACTTCTTCCAGATGCTCAAACGGTGGTGCGTCCTCTGCTTCGTCTTCCGACTCGGAATCTTTGTCGATGACAGGATGTGTTGAAGGCATCGTTATCCTTCCGGCATGAATCCAAGTTCTTCCAAAGACCATGTCGTATCCAGGGTCTTCCCGGATTATGAAAAACTTAGTCTCAGTGCAGACCAAATTCTCCGTGACTTTGAGAATGATGAAGCCGTATGCATCTCTGGAGATTCCTTCGTGGTCTCTGATTGCTATGGGAGCATGAGTAGCCTCTTGTCGAGTAATGCCAGCAGCTCTGAGAGTTTTCAAAGGGATGATGTTGACGGCGGTGCCGACATCAACAAATGCTCTTTTGAATTCATTTCCTTTAATATGCACGGTGGTGAGCAGTCCCCGGTCATACATTTCTTTGTCGGTGGCTGATGGTTCAGGAGGTACTTCTGGAATCAGTAGGCGTTTCCCAGACACTATGTGGTTCAAAGCTGTGAACGTGTCTCCTCTTTGTGCTTTTGATAGATAGAGTGATAGGCACATTTTTGTGTCTTATATAATCTCAATTGTATATATTATTAGTGCTCGATTTTATATTTATTATGGCTTTTTATGTCCCTGTAGGTATTTTTGGAGAAATAAGCTTTTGCGGCGAAATTTGCTAAAATAGTGGTTTTTGCGCTCGTGGGAGAAAATTACTATACTGACTCTCACTTTGGATAAGGGGTAACCTAATTACTAAGGGGTGATCCATTTCCAGGCATCTGCTAAAGGGAGACCAGCACAGGATAGGGGGAGGTCACTTCCTTCTCAAATTCGAATGAAATTTTGGCGGGAAAAATATCCAGCAAAGAACCAAACTTTGGGTTGGATTTCGAAGGTGTTTTAGAGAGATTCAATCGCTGAAATTTGTTGGGCTGGACGTGATTGAGCATAACAGGCTTGGTATGTGCGCTGGAATCGATCAAATTGGGATGGATAATCCAGAAAAAGGAAACAGAGTTTGAGTTTTGCACGGAAACTTTGTGGAATTATTTTAGGAATTCCAGGGAGACTAAAGGCGTGATATTGTTTCCTAAGGTGATATTCTATCTAAGGAAGAGTTTCGGATGATTTGGAAGTCTTAGAAACGCTTAAGGAAATCGGCAGAGAAGAAACGCTTAAATCTTTTGATGGTCCATGCTTTCGATTTACAACTGTTGTTTTGAGAATGTAATTGTCTAGGAGAAAATATTAGAATCACTTTAAACGTAAAGAGTTGCATAAATATTGACTAGATTAAATCACATAAAAATTGGAGATTGGTGGAATTCTGAGTCTCAGTGCTTTTTATAATCTTGAGTACAATTTCTTTTTAAGTTTTCTATTTTAATTTGAGTCTAAAATCGAGTCTACACAATCCGAGTTGAACGAACTTTACTACCACTTAAAAACTACATCATAGAGCAATTCACAAAAATGCTGTATCAATGACTGAACTGCTTCCTTGACTGGTGCTTCAGAAATAGAGAAACTCTTGACAGGAAGAGGATCTCTGTGTACTCCTTCGGCTCCAAGGTTAAGTTCTCCTGACTCAACCTTTTCTCTGAATATGCGTTTCAAAACTTTGCAGCTACTTGTGGGGTGATTGACGAACCTTTTCTTTGAGAGTGATGAAGCCGTATGCGTCTCTAGAGATTCCTTCGTGGTCCCTAATTGCTATGGGAGCGTGGGTGGCTTCCTGTCGAGTAATACCGACATCTCTGAGATTTTTCAAAGGGATCATGTTGATAGTGGTACCAGCATCGACGAACGCCCTTTTGAACTCATTTCCTTTAATGTGCACTGTGGTGAGCAGTCCCCAGTCATACATTTCTTTGTCGGTGGATGAAGGTTCGGTGGTGGTTTCTTGGATCAGCAGACGTTTTCCGGACATGATGTGGTTCAGTGCAGCAAACATGTCTTTCCTTTGAGCTTTCGAAAGATACAACAACTCGCAGACATGTTCGATCAGAGATTGGACCGCTTCCTTGACAGGAGGTTCAGAGATGGTAAAAATTCTGACTGGGAGGGGTTTTTTGTGCACTCCCTCAGTCCCCAGGTTGAGCTTTCCTGATTCGACCTTTTCTTTGAATATGCGCTTCAAAATTTTGCAATCACTCGTGGGATGGCTGACGTATCTATGGAAGCGACAATACCGAGGATTTTCCATAGCCTCTTCAGTTGGTTCCTTCTTGACATAAGGCAATTTGATTGCACCATCTTGAATCCAGGCATCGAGTAGTTCATTAACTTCTTTCATTGAATAGGGAAAATCAGGTGCTTCTGGATCTTCCGTATGCTGAGGAGGGATTTTCGAATTCTCCTTCTTATGTGCCTTTGAAGGGGTGGAGGAAGTCTTCTTGTGCTGTGGTTCTGCTTTTCGCTTACTCCCTTCCGCGACAACATTTGTTGAAGGTTGCAGGTTGTACTGCTTGTTGATCAAACGCCTGATTCCTCGAGTGTCTTTTGAATCCTCAGTCTTTGTAAACTTTGCTCTTTCCAAAAGAGCGGGTGCAGTGGTTTCCAACCTCTTCGCAGCTTCGTGAAGCTCTGAGAAAGTCTGGAATCGAAGGTTTTCCAGCACGGCCCTGTAGACCGGAGCATGCCATTGATGCACAAGTCCACCAGTTGTTGCTCCGTGACGTTTGGGTCATGACAATCCAGGGATTGGACTCTGAACCTTTTCACATAATCATTGGGATTTTCACTGATCCTCTGAAACATCCTTCCAAGGTCGGAGAGGGTGACTTGTTCTGACACAAAGAAGTATTTCCTGTATAATGCGTTAACCATTTCTCCCCAATTGTTGATAGTCCCTGGTGCGATGTTTTTATACCAGGTGTATGCTCTGCCTTTCAGAGATTTTGAGAATTCTTTGAGACGAACAACACGATTATGTTCATGTTCTCCCAGGGCTTCGAGAAAACGAGAGACATGTTCCCGAGCATTACCAGTTCCATCATACAAGGTGAAGGTTGGAGAAACGTAACCTTTGGGGAGAGAAATCCTCTGCGTAGCGGCAAGATAAGGAGGTTGATGACGATGGTCATGCGATGTATTGCCTTTTACATGGTTCTCTAAGAGGTGCTCCAGATCCTCGCGAGTGATGAAATTCGGTGATCCCTTCGCTGATGAGTTGTCTGCAGCAGTTTTGTGGACTTCGTCGTCTTCTACTGTATGGATTGGAATTACTTCAGGACCGTCGTCCGAGGATTTCTCCTTCTCCTTTCCATTCTCTTGAGTCTTCTCTGACATCTTGTCAGTAAGAGTTTTAAGATAATTACACAGCTCCTTCTGTGTAGCATCCATGTCAGTCTGGTTCTTTGCAAGAGTCTCCTGCGCTTTGATAAGATCAGCAATGGTAGGCGGTGGATCTCCTCTGACTTCTTCAGGGTGTTGTCCGGACAGTGGATGACCTTCGGCGTGAGGAGGAGTAATGTCACCACCATCAGTGTTGGAGGTCGGAATTGTCTCCGGGATATTCTGATTGTTATTGTTGCTAGTGCTAGCACGGTTTGTGTTAGGATTCGTAACTGAACCTGACCTGAGATCAACCATCTTGTGAAATTATGAGATTGCAACCGAGAGAATGATCTCCCACTGTGGTCGCCAATATGTAGATGGGGAAAAACGATTTGCTGGTTTTTAAGGAATTGAGGAGACGACCGTACGGAGGAGACTCCTCGAATCGAGCGAAATGTTAAACTTCACACAGATGCGCCGCTGCAAAGGGGGTTCTTTTGATTCGAGAGATCAATCTGTAGTACTCCGGCCTAAATCAAGACAATGACCGTTCCAAAGTAAATTCGGTCACAAGAGAGGATGGGTTGATCTGTAGGAGGGAAGCTGAGAAATCTGTGGAATCAATGGTAATCAAAGATTGTGGGTGTGTGAACTCTGAATATGATAAGCTCTGAATGATTAAAATTGCTCAATTGAGAATAACTGCTCAATTGATGAGTTGATGATCTCGTGTTGTCGATGAGACGTGAGATTGATGATGTTCTGTTCGTATATCTTTCAATCATGATTCAGAGACTTATTTATATTGCTGGAAATGTAGACACCATGATCCCATGAAGTGTGACAGTTGATGGAATCAAGGAGTGGGGAAGTGGAGATCGTGTTTGAAACCAGTTGCTCAACGTGTGGAGACTTGGTCGATTTTCCACCCACTACCTCGTGAATTCCTTCAACTTGATTGCACGACTTTCTCACATTCCATCGTGTGTTTGAACACACGTGCCATAGACCTCCAGACCAAAACCCTAAGTGATATCCCCCCAAATGATACGATTGACGTCTCGTGGTTTGTTAGTCAATTGATAACTTCGTGGTTTGATGGGACGATGAGTCCATGTAGTTGATGAGTTGAACATGATGTTCCGAAACTCATGAATTGAACATGTCAAGAGACAGAGGTATAGTTTTGAGCAAGTATTGCTCATTCGATGGATCGTTGAATATTGATTGTTGAACCAATATTCCTTGGTTTGAGCAAATATTTATCATCTGAGCAAGTGTTGCTCATGTGATGAATTATTGAATATTTGATCGTCTGAGCATATGTTGCTCATCTGATGGATTATTGGCAGCGTACCAAAAATATTAATTAGAATACTGGTCGTTGAACCGAGCATAACTAATAAAATTAATGACCATGAGGTCGTCGTAAAATTATTAAGCTTGGAATCTGGAATGATGATCAATTCATGGTTCGTCAGAAGTTTAACCATGGGACGAAGGAGGGAGCGACTCCTGAAGAGTTGACGATTTGTTGGTGAAAGAATGATTAAATGTTGGTTTAATAATTTATTCGAAAATGCTCGTCTGAGCCTAAGGTGAGAAAACCTAATTAATTATGACGGAGTGAGGGACCGACCATGGTGTCATGAAACCATCCCTGGGTAGTCACGTGACCGCCTGATGATCACTTCATGAAAATCCAAAGTGTTTGGAAGAGTTTTGGATCTAATACGAGCAATTGTGCAAATTAGGTCAAAACTGTGAAAATTGATGGGACCGGCTTCCGTGAGCCAAAGAGCCAATCTTGGTCGGTCAAGATAGCTTGCTCGTGTCCCCAAGGCGTCCGCGTCTCAGTCCTGAGAAGTTTGATATTTTCTGGCGTGCAATTGAGCATCCATTCGAGAAAATATGCCAAAATTAGGGTTTCGACGAAACTGAGGAAAACACCATGAGATGATGAAAAATAATTATAAAATAAGGAATGAGGAGTCGTGGGACCTCCATCGTCAAGGCATGGTCGGCCGGTCGTGACCACGGTCCCGTGGTGCCTTTTCCTTAATTTTATAATATTTTGATGATTTTATGAAAAATTCATGAATTTTGAGAAATTTGATGAATTTAGGGAGTTTCCATGAATTGAAGGAGTTTTCATGAGTTCATGAAAGCAAAATATTAAAATAATAAAAACACGGGCGTGTGGGACTATGGAGGCATGGCCGGCCGGATATGGCCCGGTCCCACGAGTTTTTCATAATTTTTTAATATTTTTAGGTATTTTTGATGATTTGAGGGAATTTTTCCTAATTTGAGAGAAATACCATAAAATCAAGGAATTTGATGAATTCAAGGAAAAATAGGATAAATAATAATAAAATAATAAAGCAAAGGGCGTGTGGGACCGGCTAGTGGCCCGGTCCCACAAGTTTTCATATTTTTATTTTATTTTATTATTATATGATGATTTGTGCAAAAAATACCATGAAATCAAGGAGTTTTTTCATGAAATTAGAGAAATAATAATAATAATAATAAAATAATAAGGAACCATGGGGTGTGGGGTCGGCTGGGACCAAGGCATGGCCGGTTGGCTAATGGTCACGCCCCACACTCCTTTCCTTAATTTTATATTATTTGTTATGGATTTATGGAAGTACCATGAAACCGAGGAGCTTCCTCGAGACGAAGGAGATTTGATCAGATGAGAGAATTTTCATCAAATCATGGAAAATAATAAAATGTATTAAAAATATAAAACTGGCGTGAAACTGACCACGGCATGGTCGATAGGTCGTGTGTCCGTGTTCCCAGCACCTTGGTCAATATTTTTAATTATTTATTATTTTCTTCCCTATTTTGCATAGGTTCATCGTTTCGTTGTATTTTGAAATACTCGTTTGTGCGGTGACTGTTAGTGTATCGTCGTTGAATACACTGCCACCATTTGAATCGGGGCTTGCTTAGAGGTAGCTCAGACCCCCGGTTGTTGATTATTTATTACTAATTGTGGAATTCAGTGGAGAATAATTCACAAAACTGAGTAATAAGATGTTTATTATTAATTCATAGGATCAGCTGAGGATTCGACTACGAATTCAGAATAATAAAGTGAGCATTACCATTCCATGGGATCGTTGATTCGACCATAGAATCAGAGTAATTAAGATTTATCTATTACTATTTATGAGATCAGTTGTGGATTCGATCATGAAATCGGAGTAATGAGATAATATAGTTATTGTTATTCTATGAGATCAAGCCGTGGATTCGATCATAGAATCAGAACAATTGTTTATTGCCATTCCGTGGGACCAGTCGCAGATTCGACCATGGAATAGGAGCAATTGTTATTGCCATTCCATGGGACCAGTCGTGGATTCGACCATGGAATATGAGCAATTGTAATTAGGAATAATTAACTTTGTGGCTCTATACTAGCAGAGCAAGCTGTCTAGGAGCATTAATTATCCCGATATGAGCTTGTCGGTAAGTCATATCCTTTATATAGTCAGGGTAAACTCGTTGTTTGTTCCTGAAGACGTTATCGCTCTATACCAGCAGAGCAAGCTGTCTAGGAGCCGTCCATCTCGTGATACTATATAGAAATAATCACTGAAAGTGTTCGGTATTCATGAGATATGTCTTTGTCCAGTCGTGAGACTACATATCTACATGTACTCTAAGAGAAAGTACTCTACGTTGAGAATTCGATGAGAGACCCGTGTCTCAATACTCACGTCTGATTGCTGGATCAGAGCTTCGTATAATTATGAGTTTACGATTTTAGCCCTTGTCGAAAATCCGCCATCTACAACTAGCTGCCCAGTGTCTTTCTGGTTGTCAACAAGTACTGCATACTCTATACAGTTCACTAGGTATCATTTAAAACTCTATTCAGGGATCATAAACACAATGAATGTATATGTGAATGCGTATATGATGTCTGTCATGAATATGATCTGTATATACTGGTTAATTTTGTAGAGAACTTTTGGAGTGTGGATACCAAAGATTTTCTTGAGAACAACATTTGTCCAAAGAAACATGATTTTGATCAGTATTTTGTCACTTCTCCTTACATACAGTAGCATACCAAATTGTTCACTAACATGCCAGTCCATAACTGAAATATCCATGAACCCATTAGTATAGCCAGTTCAGGAGGCTCGTTTTTACCATGAAATGTTTTTGCAAATGTCTTTTAAATTGTTTTTTTGTCTTAGTTCACCCACTACTTGTTATTACAGATCCTTTTTTCAGTTTGTTATTACTAACTTATTTCATACGATGGTTTGTTTATTGATTAAAGGATTGATCCATTATGTGCGTTTCTTTTTATATATTGTCTACTAACTCATCTTTTACTGTGTAGCATGGATACAAATCAACATGGCAGTGATGGTGTACAAACTACAACCACTCAATCATCGCAGAATAGTGCATCTGTTGGGAATAGTTTGAAACTTTTTGTTGAAGTTGATGCATCTTGTAGACCAATATAAAAAAGTCAGAAAAACTTGCTTCTCGTGTAGGGGAACTTCTACGAGCGCATTGTTCAATACGTTATGAAGATTGGAGGATTGTCCCGGAAAACTTCAAGGAGAATGTATGGAATGGCTTAATGGTATGTATACCCTTCTGTTTTAGGTCAACAAGTTTTTTAGATACATTTATTCTTGACTCTTGAGTATTGAGTTTCATTTTGGTGTATGTTAGACTTTACAAAAGGTACTATGTATAGGGTTATGTCTACCCATATTTTTATCATACATTAGATTTTCTTGTTGAATCATGACCCTAACCATTACATTTGTTACTTAGAGCGAGTTTGAGTTTAATGCTCCTTCATACTTGGTACGCCCGAACCTCGAAGTAGCCTTTTCACAGAAGTTCAGATCATTCAAATACCAGCTTCGACAGAATTATTTCAGGATAGACAAAGGTAACGAACAAATTGAAGCAGCTATTCAAGCTGGTTTGGATCCAAATGCGTGGAAAAGCAAGGAGCAAATTCTAGCAGAGGTACCGGTGGGGGTTACTCCTAGTAATTGGACCGCTTTCGCCGAGAATGAGTTCAAAGAAGGAGTAAGAGAAAGCCATGAAAAGAAGTCAGAGAACAAAAAGAAATGCACAATGCTCCATACTCTTGGGAGGCGTACCTATGCGAACAAATGTCATCTCCTTGTATGTTTTATACACTCCTCAATTCTACTAGTTATTTTGAAATTATATTTTGTTATGGTTATACAACCAATATGGATTCAAATGAGCAGGCAGAAGAGGATGGGATGCTTACAGAGGATCGTGAATATCCTTGGATGAAGGGTCATGAAAAACGCGATGGGACTGTTCATCCATCAACAGTTGAAAAATATGTAGGTATATCAAGAATTAAAAGCATGTCAAACTTTTACTTAAACTTTCCTAACTGTTATTAGGTAACACATTACACAGGAGCAAGTCAAAGCTGTCTATGAGAAGCGAAAAGAGAATGGAACTAATTGCTCGTATGATTTTGGTTCTGATGGTTTAGTTGATGTCTTTGGCCCAGACAAGGGTAAAAGATCTTTACGTGGCTTTTCCTCCATCGTTTCTGCGAAGCTCCTACAGTTAACAAATGCAACTCTCCCGTCATCGGACTAAAAAGGTAAACCCAACCCTTGCAATTAATTGATGATAATAACCCTGTTTCGTTTGTTTTCATTGTTGCCTTATCTTTTGTATCACTGTCTAAGATCAACTTGTTAGTCAGATCTGTACTTCAATGATTGCAACCTTATAACTTCCGTATCAAATTTGTACTTCAATAATTGCAACCTTATAACTCCCATAGGGCTTGCTTTAGTACTATCAGTGAAAATTGTGATGTTGGTGTATGTCAAACTGAAAGTTAAAATTAGAAGTATGTTGAATGACATACAATTATTGTAGGTTGGTAGTCTCTCCCATGTAAGATCTTTGCTACTTTGACTAGAAATCCTTTCTTATTTTTTCATTAATATTTGGCACACCACGTTTCAGTTCATCCGTCTTTTCTATTTTTTTTTTGATATGATCTGTAATATCCTAAAAAAAACTTACCCGGTTAGGCTTTTCCCAGTATTTGTTATCAGGTTAACTTTTAAGATTCTAAGAAATGATAGTACACATTATATATGAAAACTTTATATTGAAGCATTTATGACTTTATGTCGATTGTGTACTACTGCATTACAGGTCATGGCACAAAAAATATCTAGTGATCATCCGACAAAGGAAGAGACAATCTTGAATGATTTGTGTACCCTAATTCTGACTTCACTCCTGAGTTCACTCCTGACTTCACTTCAGACTATCATTCTTTTTACGGGAATTTGAATACCACGTCAGAGCCACATATTTCGACAATTCTGGTTATGAAGAGTCTTCAAATCAGAGTGAATGGAAAAATAGTTGCAGCTGGATATGTGGTGACCAGTTTGGAAGGTGAAGTCTGCCACAACAGAATTGTCCAAAAGAAGGAAAGAAAAGTTCGCATAGAATGCGTGTACGATGATGCCGCACCAATTTGGGACGCTCCTCAAGGTGATGACTACTATAAGTTATCTGCTTATGTTGCTGGTGGTTGGATAGTATGACATAAGAAGCGTTTGCAATTTAAAAGTTAAACCTTGTTTACCTTGTTACAGATTAGTACTATTAGATAGAGTTTGATGTTTTAGTTTATAGTTTTTTTTGTTAGTTTTCATCGTTTAGCTTCTAAAGAGTGTTCACGATATTAGTTGATGTTTGAAAAAAAATTCTTTTTACTAATTTAATTTCTATTAAATTTTTTGGGTACTATTTTTTAGTATTATGCACAATGTGGTGGTTTGGGGAAAACGGGCGTAAGAATCCAAAACAGGGTGGGAAAAATAAAAATAATTTTTTTCTTAGTTACTGCATAATTTGTTACACTAATATATGTTATAGATTTGACATACTTATTAGTGTGATTTAAATTAATTAAAGTCACACTTATTAGTGTGACCGCTAATGTGTAACAAAAGAATAACGCCATATTTATTACACTGATAAGTGTGATAATAAATAAGATGTCACACATATTAGTGTAACAAAATGTCTGATTTGGTGTAGTGAGACATCTTGTTGAGGAGAAGATCATCCTGGTGGTGCTGGATTAGATTATTGGTGTTGAACTAAAGGCGTCCATGGTAATCTATATCAGGGTGTGCAAAGAAGATCATCTTGTGGAGGTAGATAATGTGGTAAACATTATCTCGTATGGGTGAAGACACTACTTTGGATCTTATAGGATGCTTGTGAGAGTTCTTGTGTTCGGTCACGTTGTGGTGAGTTGATGGATTGATATAGTCAGTCAGTTGTGTAATTCTCAGTGGTGATTCTATAATGAATAAAGAGGTCGTAGCCGTTTGGTGGATGTAGACAATATTACACACATTGTGTATATTGTTGAACCACGTTAAATCTTTGAGTACTTTACTTCTTGTTGCCTTGCTTATGGCTTGCATCTATGTGGTTCTCTTTCTCTTCTTCTTATCCTAGATCGTAGTAAGGTTCATGGAGCAATCCGAGAGATCAAGTGTTTCTTGTTAGCTAATATGTTTCCGCAAGATTAGCACGTAGATGGTTCTGAACCCCAACAATTGGTATCAGAGCGATCCAATTGTCCCAACACATAATACATACTAGAATCTAGATTTCCCTGCTCATCCATCCTTAACCCTTTTTTTTTTTGTTCCACTAACCCTTTAGCAATCATATCAGAGAAGAAGAAAACAACTGGCCATCTGCAAAGTATTGGGATACCGCTCTAAGTATTAGGATACCGCTCTAAGTATTGCTTATGAATTGGTCATCTGCAAAGCCTTTTCTTGCTTGCAAGAGAAGTTAAAATAGCTTCTTCCTCGAAACCAAATTACATGTAGCACCTCGCTGAGTCGCTAATCAGCTCGAGACTCAAGAAATAGTTGTCATTTCATACGCAAAGAAAATTAATATTCTAAATACAAATTTTTTTATCATAAGAAGAAAAATAGTTATAGGAGGCACTGTTTTATATGCAGGGGAAGGAATTTGTTGATGTTGATTTTACAGGTGATGCATACAGGACAGCAAATACAGAAAAGTACTCGTTCAAACTACACAGGCACCAAGAACTACAAGTGGGAATTACGAGGAGAACTCGTGATTTTTATTCTCTCAATCCAGATTGTTTCGACTATTGAACCAACAAAGAAAAAACTGTTGGAAAAGGAAACACCGACCATTCTTCAATTACCTGATCGGCTTTCCCAGTGGACTATTAGAATCAAAGACTCACCAATGTACAATCACAGAATAGTACACGTATATAGTATTCTCTCTCAGGCATGGGGAGATGATCATTATTCTCCTCAACTATTTGTTCAATATTTCCTCAGAACACTTCTGATGCAAACAAACAACCACGTCTTTAGAAGCGTTCTATACTTTCTCCAGCCAGAGAAATAATTCCCAATCACTGCTTTATAACTAGGCCTTTGTTTAACCACCTTCCAGTACTTGGAGATATTTGGCCTGCTTTCAATGTACTCATCTTCTACATCCAAGAGTGATAGCCGTGCAAGAACAGGAATGAGCATTACATCTGCCATGCTGAATTCTTCTCCTGCCAGGTAGGTTGTCTCACTCAGCTGAACCTCCGCTTCATCAAGAAGTTGAACTAATTCTTCCTCATTATCTTTCAAAAGATCAACGTTTTTTAACTTGTCTTCGGTCTCATATGCAATTCTTAGCTTCAGGTGGTAGACGCTTGCTAAATCTGGAGATTCTGCCATTCTAGCAATAACCACGCGGCGAAGGAATTTGGATACAAAGAGACGATACTTATCAGGGACGTGGGAGAGTGTGAATATCTTGGGGTTCCATCTTTGAATCTTTTGCATCCACTCATTGATTTCTCTGTCATTACTGGTATTAGTCTCAACCCCTGAAGAGACTTCCACCACTCTCTCTATATACCTGTAAATTTCTACGTCGCGTGCAATATATTAGAAATGTTCTGCAAAAGAAGAAACGAGAAGGGAAAGTTACAGATGAAACTTACTTGATTATTTCAATGGTATCAAACAAAATGTGAGCACCATTCTGGAAAACAGGGAGTTTGGCAGTTGGGTTCATACGGAAGAATGAGGAATCCATGTTCTTTCCTGTGAGAGGATTGGCGTGGTTTGATGTGTAATCAATACCCTTTTCTTCCAAGGCGAGCCTGACTTTCTGGCTGTCCATAGAGTACGGATGATGATATAGCTGCATGATTTTCTAAATAACTGTTCCCAAGACTCGTGAGCTTAATAACAGTACGGAAACATCGAAAATTACAGATCAAAATAAGTTCTCAAGCACAAGACATGAGCTTCATCATGAAAGACAAAACTGGACACCACCTGAATACGAATGACGAAACTGGACGCCACCTGAATATGTAAGACGAAATTGGACACCACCTGAATATGAAAGAAGGGTCAACCAACTTATATCTGGAAATTTAAGCCGATGAAGCTCAAATAGATCACTTAATAGCATGATTGGGGGCACACTATTAGCAGAATTTCGAAAATAAAAGAAGACGGCGTTAAAATGTGATGAGTTATGAATCAATCAGTTATCTAGATGCTACAAGGCTCGATAACTTTAAAAGAAGGAGGTGTGCATATCCTGAAAGTTAGTTGGCAATAACTCATTACACGTCGCATATTAGAACCTAAAACAGTTAACAAATCCAACAATAAAACACCATACGCAAAATCAGAAAACATATGTCTGCGGAATTCTACTGTGTACTGACGCAAGTACCTAATAAGACTAAGAGTTACCAGCTGACAACTATGAGCCAAATGACAAATGCATACCAGCTGACAACTATGAACCAAATGACAAATGCATACAACCATGAGATATTTGGTTCCCTATTCAATAATACATGTCATGTAAAACTCAATTTCATCTATTCTATTTCGATGTATGGCATACAATCTATAATCGGTGGAAGCTGAATACTTTAAAACCAATCAATGGTTGTTGTTTTTTGCATAAGCCAGCCCCTTCTGACAATGAAAACTTTAGAAATACACCAATTTGAACAACAGTCAGCCCCTTCTCAACTAGAACTACAGTTGACAATGAAAACTTTACAAATAGACCAATTTTCTTTCAGTCATTCACCCAGACCAAATAAGCAAACCACGCATACACAGAAAGTTCAAGTTCAATTTCATTTGATAGGCCATGAAATACCCTATAAATCTCTGTAATAATACTATAATTAAAACCCCAGATTCACATAAAAAAAATAATTCACATCAATTTGATTATCATAAAATCACAGAGCAAATTTGTATAAGAATTTATAATCTGACAAAGTGACAATCATTGATCTAACCTGGAACGAACTTGATTCCCAAGAGAAGAAAAAAATACCGGATTGAGACTAAAACAGTTGAAACCAAAAATAAAAATGAACCCAGAAATTAATAATAAGCAATATACCTGGAGATAAAAGAGATCGAACAACCAAAGACAACACTTGTACTACTCAGAAAGGAGGCCTAAAAAGATCGAAAGGAATAAAAGAAACGGAAAAGAGAATTTAATTGTCAGTCTCAGTCATAGAATACGAAAAAATATCCCCCTTTTTATTAGAGGGATTTAGAGTAGATGAGTGTAGAGTCAGTTGGACCATTTGGATTCGCGAATATATAATTTACAGTCTTCTTCTTCTTTTACAGAGAGAACGAGAATCATTCATGGTTGTCCCACTTGAATAGAACAATCTCTAGTGTGGGATGATGGGACTGTAATTAATTTACATTTATAAGCATATAATTCTGTAGAAGAGACGAGGAAATACGTTCTATGGTGTAGATAATCCACTGGGGTAGGTGGCAAGATCCTAAGCTGTGATACATCAAAGAACAAAGAGCGGCGAAGCACAAAATAGAACCAAACGGCGGAAAGAGCGAGGTATCACGTGGGTCGGACGTGATGGCCCAATAGTTGTCGGATGTGACGTGACCCTAATCTTCTGACAGGTCGGGTGAACAACCAGAAAGCACTCGGTCAGACGAAGGAAGATGGTCAAACAAAGGAACGAGAAGAAATTAGGGCGACATCGTGTTAACCAGACGATTAAGACTCGGCCTCGGGTGAAGAACTATCGGTCAAACCAGAAAGTCGGGCGAGCAGTGAAGGTCCGATAGGAAATAGCTAAATTGATGTAATGTGACCAACATTGTAATTCTGTTGTATGTCGACCTTGGCCTATAAATATAAGGGCAGGTCGAGAGAGAGAGGCGGGTTAGAAAGAGAGAGAGGAAGAGGACACTACATTGAAGAGTTTGAGAGTTACACCATTTGAGAAGGAGAATTTGAGAGTTACACCATTGGAGAAGGAGAGAACGCCTTATAATCAAAGAAAAGAAATAATAACATTCATCCTTTCACCCGGTGGACGTAGGTAATCATACCGAACCACGTATATCTTTGTTTCTATGTTTGTTGAACATCTTGACTTAGTTTTAACTCGTCTTTTATACCATTGGATGTAGTGTGTGGTTTTATGCAACTACATTCTGGCGCCGACTAAGGGGAACGTCTAAGTTCTCCGAATACCTTGACTGCATGTGCCGACGGAGACGGTCCAAAAGCTCCTAAAAAACACTTTGCGTGTTAGTTGATGCTATGGGATGAACTGTGCTCGGTGAAAGTCTGTATATTATCGTTTGGTTTGAAGTCTGTTGATATAGTTAAGTTTTCGTTGTTAAGATCGAGTCGTTAGCAAACATTTTCAGTTGGGTCGATCCCGAACAATTGACTAGTCTTGTAGGCGAGTCTGTTTTCGTGTCTTAATCTTCGTTTTCATAGTATTTTCCGTACTTGTCTTCATATTTTGATCTTGGTTTTTGTATTGCGAGTTCAACAACGGAATACCCATAAACTCCCAAATAACATCTTTGATGTGTGGTTGAAGTTGCTTGAGGTTCCATGTTGGCTGGGGAAAATGCCAAAACAACAGCACAACGAGATTATTGGTCACCGGTGAAGGAATCCAAGGAATCAAGGGAAGACATACCTTTGTGGTTCCAAGGGAGTGCATAAGTCTTAGTCCAGTTTTTGTCGTGCGTGCTGACCTCATAAAAGTACGAATTTGGACCTTTTACCCACAAAGAACTAGGTGTTAATGATTTGGAGTCTAGGGAATGTAGGACAAATTGTAGGTAATGCAGAGTCGTGGTACTGAAAACGACGTCGTGCAACTTTGAAAGCGACGTAGCATGATACCCGTCTAAAAGGAGACACTTAGAGTCTGAACAGGGCAAATTGGCGAGGTCAGCATGGTAGAGTAGGGGAATCGTACTTTTGAAACTCAGTTTTAGTGTCAGTCACCTGTTTCTTCTAAAACTGTACGTATTATAGAAACTTTTCAAAAACAGGTCAAAGTAAGGTGTTGTCTGTTTTCACTGACGTAGGTAGGGACGACTCTCGGACTAACAACACACTGTGTCCGATGGATAACACGTCAAGGATGGGAAGAACTCTGAGGAACCACATGATCTCCAGTAACAGTATGCAAGGAGGAGTAACTGGGACGAGGCGAGGGAGTGACGGGCATCCACCACCAGAGGAGTCACGAGTTGCTGCAAGGGGTATGCCAACTGTGGACGAGGAGATCGATATGGGATGAAACGATGACCCATCGCATCTGGAGCGAATCGCCTCGCCCCAAATGAGGGATGATCAAATAGATGGACTTACCGCGTCAGACACGGAAAATGATGAGGAAGCATTAATCCTGCATGCTCAGAGACGAAACATCAGACGACAAGCTGAGTATCAAGAAGCCCTCGGGCGAGAGCAAGAACGACTAAGGCGAGTACAACTAGGACGAGAAAAAACTATCGGAATCGATCCGACAACATCGACTCAGATACCCCCATAGCACCACCTCCACCACTTGTGATGACGGCACCACCCCCTGCCCATTTAGGCCATCCAAATGGTCACTCTAGCCATGAGAGTAAAGATCCAATACTACTCGCAATTCTAGAAATCCAAAGAAGGCAAGAGGCGACTTTAAGGGATCTTCAGCAGAGGAACCTAGCTCTAGAGTTCGAGAACTATCAGCTACGGAACTTAAGGTCGAGGTCAAGAGGATCTTCTAGACGAGGGACATTAGGACACCAAGGCCGAATCGGGCAGGTACCACCTGCAGTAGGACCAAGCAATTCCGGTCGATCAGGACCACCCCCAACACCACCTATCGGAAGATACGGTCCACCCGAGGATTCATCGACAGACGGCGAAAGGCACGAGGGGAATAATCAACAGAGAATCACAAGGTCCGACAATGCGACTGAAGCCAAGCTAAGAGAGTTAGAGGAAAAGATAAGGAAGTTGTCAGGAACCGGCGAAGAATATAAGCTCGCCGAGGTTATAAGCGAGGTCGAGAGGACCCCTTTCACCCAAGAGCTAGAACTAAGGGCCTTCCCACCTAAGTGCACGCTCCCCACCTTCCCATCAAGGTTCGACGGCACGGGAGACGCAGTTGAGCATTTGAAGATGTACACAATGTCCCTAATACAATGGAAAAACCATGAGGTGGTAATGTGCAAGTTCTTCCCTGCAAGCTTGGAAGGCGAGGAAAGGAAATGGTTCTACAACCTCGCACCAGGAACAGTCGATAGTTATGAGACTCTAGTCGAAGCCTTCCTTGAAACATACATGCACAACAGCAGACCTCGGCCCAGGGTCAACAGGTTATTCACCTTGGCCCGGCGGTTCAGAGAACCTCTCAGATTATTGACCGATAGATGGAGAAATTTGTGTACAGAAATTGGGAAAGTACCAGTCGACCAGCAGATATTCGGGTTCGATAATGCACTTGGGAGGTCGGATCCCATCTAGATAGCCATGTTCACTGAAAAACCACAAACATTGAAAGAAATGAGGAAAATGCAAGAATATTTCATCGCCCTAAAAGAAATTCAGGAAGAATCAAGGGATAGGGGAGTGCAAGAGGCTAGTGCGGCGCCCGAGTCGACATCGGAAGATGTTCAACGTCGGCCCGAGAAGAGACTGAGCCGTCCTACGCAAGAAAAGGGGAATAAGGAATGGTTAGCTAAAGGAAAGACGTCGAGGCACGAGCGAGGACATACACCCCTTTGAATGCTCCACTAGAAGAAATCTTCAAAGAGGTCGAAAAAAGGAGTGACATCATATACCCATCTTCAAGAGGGATACAGTTCTAGGAGACCAAGGATCACCCACAATATTGTCATTATCATTAATATCGAGGCCACTCTACAAATAACTGTCGAGAAGTGAAAGACATCGTGCAACACCTTATTAGAGATGGTTATCTGAGACAGTTCGTCCGACACCCAGCCCAGACGACCGCAGCGCCCGATGCACCCGTTCATCAGGTCCGGATCGACAGATCCACGCAGTTTGTCAACACTATTTCCCATTCCGCCACTCAAGCGTACAATCTGAATCCTGGAATCATGTTGAGGATCCACAAGAGAGATCATAATGGGAAGGAAATTTCCAGTGTAGCAAAAGCTTTGCCGATGGAACCCTGGATGATGCGACCCATCTTTTTCTCGGCTCAGGATGTCCTGATGAACGGCCAAGCTCACAGTGATCCCTTGGTTATCACCCTGCTGATTGAGGAATGAGGGGGTAAGAAGGATACTAGTAGATAGTGGGAGCTCAGTCGAAGTACTCTTCTACGATACTTTCAAAAGGATGGAGTTGTCAGATGATATACTCGTCCGATCGACATATCGTATCTACAGTTTTAGTGGGACTGTAACCATCCCGAAGGGCGAAGTAACTATCAGGGTATCGGATGGAGGTGGTTACCTAGATACTTTAACCACATTTTGCGTGGTTGATGTCGCCTCTCCCTATGAATCTATAATCGGAAGACCATGGATCCCAGGAATCAAAGGAGTGGCATCGGCCTATCATCAAAGGCTACGATTCCCAACGTACAAGAGGATAGCTGAGGTCGTAGGAGATCCACAGGCAGCCCGTCAGTGCATGCAGGTCGATGCCCAGATAAATGAGGAGCGGCGAGCACGACAAAGGGGAGAGAAGAAAAAGGCTAAAGAAGCCAAAGTCGCAGAAGAACTAGAAAGAGTTATTTCGCAGGCGGTCATGACTTACGAAGCACAAGGAAACGAGCCTTCACAGCAATTAAAGGAGACGGCGCCGGTGAAGGAATCAAAACCAAACTTCTCGACCGTGGAACCTACTCGAGAGATTAATTTGGGAACTGTAGAAGAACCAAGGCTGGTAAGGATCGGGTCTTTACTATCGGACGAACCAGTAAACCAGCTCGTGGCGGTGCTAAAGGAAAACATGGACGCATTCGCATGGAACATGCATAATATGAAGGGTATAGATCCGGAGGTATGCTATCACCATCTAAGGATCGACCCAAGCTTCAAGCCAGTCCGACAAAAGATGAGGCGAATCGCACCAGAATTACACACGGTCGTCGAGAAGGAATTAAAGAAGTTACAAGAATCGGGGATAATCAGGAAATCGCACTACCCACAGTGGATATCCAACATGGTCGTGGTACCAAAGAAAAACGTAGGAGTCAGAATATGCATTGACTTCAGCGACCTGAACAAAGCCTGTCCGAAAGACATCTTCCCTCTCCCAAGCATCGATCAACTGGTGGAATCTATAGTGGGGAACGAGGCGCTAACATTGATGGACGGATACGCAGGTTATAACCAGATCCCGCTGGCTCCCGAGGATCAAGAACACACCTCCTTCTTCACACCAAGGGGCCTATATTGCTACACCAAGATGCCGTTTGGGCTGAAGAACGCAGGCGCCATATATCAGAGGTTGGTGGGCGACATGTTTGAAGACCAGATCCACAACACCATTGAGGTCTATGTCGACGATATGCTAGTAAAAATTCGCCTAGCCAAGAATCACATCTGAGACCTGCGGGAAATTTTTCGAACGATGAGAGAATTTAAAATGAAAGTTAACCCGACCAAATGCGATTTTTGGGTCACATCGGGCAATTTTTTGGGATATATCATCACTCCAAAGGGAATAGAAGCAGATCCCGAGAAAGTCAGAGCCATCCTCGAGATGTCGTCACCAGCCACAACAAAAGACATACAAAAGCTGAACGGAAGTATAGCAGCATTGGGGTGATTCATATCTCGGTCGTCCGACAAATGCAAGGATTTCTTTAGCACTCTTAAAAAGGGAGAGAAATTCAAATGGACGGGCGCCTGTGAGGAGGCGTTTCAGAATATTAAGCTACATCTTGCAAGTCTTCCAGTATTACAAAGACCCGAGCCTTCAGAGGTCCTCACATTATTCCTCGGAGCAACTTCATATGCTATCAATGCAGTCTTAGTTCGAAATGAAGGGAGGGAGGAAAATCCTGTTTACTTCATTAGGAAAACATTAAGTCCGACCGAGAAAAATTATACAAGGATGGAACAGATGATTCTAGCGCTAGCTTTCGCCACCCTGAAGCTAAGAACGTATTTCCAAGCCCATCGGATCCGCGTGCTCACAAAATCACCTATTGAGGTGGTACTGGACAATGCAGGCCAATCTGGAAGGATCTCCAAATGGGGGGCGCAAATTAAACAATTCAATATTTTCTACGAAATGAGGACATCAGTGAAGGCACAAGTAGTGGTAGATTTCTTGGCAGATTTTCCACTAAGAGACGAAGATGAGGTCGAGGACATACCCGGAATGGAAGAAGATCGAGAAGACCCGGCCGACTTACTCGAAGTAAGTAGCCCATCACGTTGGGAAGTATTCATCGATGGAGCGTCGAACAAAGATGGATCGGTACTTGGGATAGTCTTTACCACACCAAAGGGACGAAAAATGGTCCATTCGTTTAGATTGGAATTTAAGGCGACAAACAACGTCACCGAGTACGAAGCTGCGATTCACACCCTGCGACTCGCAGTTGGTGATCCGACAAATCACAGGCAAATACGCCATCCACGACCCAATTTTGCAGAAGTACTGGGAGCTCGCCCAATTCTATATCGACCAGATCCGCAGCATCAAATTTCGCCACATATGCAGAAAAGATAATCGACACTCGGACGCATTGGCATATATTGCGTCCCAGCTCACAGACCCAAGTGTGGGGGGTATTCGTGTCATGAGACTCCTCGCCCCATCTATATCAGAGATATCCGAGGTGAACGTCGACGTGGCTATCAACACGGCCGACAGATATCCGAACGGAGATTGGAGAAAGCCAATTCATTCGTACTTGGAGACAGGCGAGTTACCCAAGGGGCGACCCGAGTTCAACAAAGTAAAAAGCAAATTGGCCGCTTACGAGCTAAGAGACGTAATCCTATACAGGAAATCATACCTGGGACCACTCTTAAGATGCTTAAGTAAGGAAGAAGGCCAGACAATCTTGAATGAACTACACTATGGAGCAGCCGGAAATCACAGCTCGGGACGAAGTCTGTCAGCGAGAGCGAAAATGATGGGATACTTCTGGCCGTATATGAACGATGATGCAAAACAAATGGCGCAAGCTTGCGAAGAATGCCAGCGGTTTGGTAAGAAGTTACATGCACCTTCAGTAACTCTAAACTCGGTAGTAAGCCCCTGTCCCTTCGCAAAGTGGGGGATCGACATCGTGGGACCATTACATGTGGGATCGAGGCAGAGAAAATACTTAATAGTAGCGACGGATTACTTCACTAAATGGGTGGAGGTGGCACCACTGAGACATATCCATGACAAGGACGTCTTCAGGTTCATTTGGGAGTACATCATATGTCATTTCGGAGTATCGGCGGCCATCGTCTCGGATAATGGAAAACAACTCCAGGGAGAAAACATCGACCTACTATTTAACACCTACAACATCAGAAAAAGCAAGGCTACCCCCATATACCCTCAAAGTAATGGGAAGGCCGAAATCACAAACAAAACTATCGCCGACAATATGAAGAAAAAATTAGATGGAGAATACGGTAATTGGTGCGAAGAACTCTACAATGTTTAATGGGCCTATAGAACCACTCGAAGGGAAGCAACAGGGCTATCACCTTTCATTCTGACCTATGGAACCGAAGCGATACTACCAACTGAAGTAATGATACCCACCACAAGAACTGAAGCTTGGAGGCGAAAAATATCGGCAGATCTAATATTGTCCAAGCTCGATGACTTGGAGGAAACAAGGGAGATCGCGTTGCAAAAAATGGAGAATTACCAAAGGAGATTACAACGAGAATACAACAAACGAGTTTGACCAAGAGAGTTTCAACTGGGGCAGTTAGTGTTAAAATATCTAGATGATTGGGAACGTGACAAAAAAGGCGGTAAACCAGCGGCAAGGTGGGGAGGACCATACACAATCGTGTCTAAAGCTGGCGAGGGAGCTTAGTTTCTCAAACCAGACGGCAAACCCGAGTTAAAACCGTGGAACGTTCAACATCTGAAACTCTATTACCCATGAGGGGTTCGAGGGAAACAAGTAAACATACTTGTCATTCATTTCTTTAAATCCGCGAGGGGTAGGAAATATGACATGAGCGACCAATGGTCATTCGTACTCGGGGCCACGCCAGTGAGGAAGTGCCGAGGTGACTTACACTCGAATGGCCATTCGTACTCGGGGCAAAGCCAGTGAGGAAGTGCCGAGGTAACTTACACTCGAATGGTCATTCGTAATCGGGGCAAAGCCAGTGTGGAAGTTCCGAGGTGACTTACAGTCGACTGGTTATTCGATACTCGGGGCAGTGGCAGTGTGCAAGTGCCGAGGTAGCCTAAGGGTACTGGTGGTTGGAAGCCAGATACCAAAGGTTGTTAAGATACGATTTCTTCTCAGCTAGGTAACCTAATTACATCTGAAAGGTTACCCCCATCGCAGGTGGCCGTGACCACTTGCCCGAGTTGGTTGGTCGATAACCACTCGGGATTATCGGGCCTAGAACTAGGACGACTATAACCCTTCCACTGAATCTAAAATATAGTGATGAGATACCTCGGCTGGGACATGTCATCGGGCCCGATGACCCTCCTTGTTGAGTGTGTTCGACAGAAAAGGCACTAATAACCCATACATGTGACGTCAAATGCAGGTGCGTAACATAAACAACAAGATAAGGCTGAAATTGTCAAGATAATTGTCAACAAAATAGAAAAGGCGGAAATCGTCAAGGAAAATAGAAAAGGAAAAACAAGCTTGGCGATGCAGCACCCCATTTAAAGAAATTGTTCAAAGAAGCATGGGACAGTGTTCAAACGAATTACAACCCGCAACAAAGGGCGAATTAGTGGCGCAGCACTACAAAAGGCGTGATCAACTCCTGGGTGGAACAACACCGGCCCCTCCCTTCCTCTGAGCAACCTCGCGGCGCTTTTGCGCGATGTACTCGTTTACACCGGCCTTGATCGCCTCAGCAAGCTCGCTCTGATGAGCGTTTCTCTCGTCCACAATCTGCTGCGAAAGCTGCTCGGACCTCGACTCGGCGGATTGGAACTTAACCTTCGTCTCGCCTTCATCCTTCTTCCACTGCTCCACCTCTTTCCCGAGGTTGTGCACATCTCGCTCCAGATCCTTAGCACGACCTTGCTCGGCTGCAACAAAACATTATGAGCATGTTAAACACGGAATATAGCAGAACACGGAGTAAAAACAACAAATTAACTCAGTCTTAAGGCCACCCCAGCATGCACTCCAGAGACCTGATAGGGTTGACAACACAGATTCTAACGACTCCACGGACTTGGACAACTCATCCTCGGCCTTAGAAATCTTCAAAGTTAACTCATTATAGTATTGTTCATTGAATTCATTCGAAGGGCAATATTTCTTGTGATCGCTCCACTCGGCCCTCTGACGATTATAGGACAATTGTAGCATCGATAACTGGGCTTGGGTCCACTCTAGGTCACTGGACAACTTATCGAAACCCTTGGTCCTTTCAAGAAGATCTAGGTTGGACTGTTCGGCCACAACTTTTTCCCTCAAAATTCATCGCCGATCTTCATGAAGATATCGATTTTGAAGCCTAAGGGAACCATTTTGACTCTCCAGATTATCGGCTAGTAACGTTTTATCACCAAAAAGTCTTTGAAACATGCCCAAGCGAGCCCGTAAGTTATCTATATCCTCGGGGACATACTCAAACAGGCGATATCTGTCCAATTCCTCTTGAAGTTGCTGTATCTAGGCCTCCTGTCGGTCTATCTTCCCATCCTTATTAGAAATTCGTTGTCGGAGATTCTCCACATGATCTTTCTCGATATACCATTTTCTCTTCATAAGCCTATACTCCGAAGAAGCGTCTAGATCTATACTAGATATTTCGGCTAGAAGAACAATAATTGACTCAGGACATTGGTACGAAGAACTCAATCAACACAACTATGTAAAAAATATACCTTGTGCATCGGTGAGTTTGATCTCCAGATCACGAGATCGTTCCCTCTCCGGCTGAAGAGCATCCTCCAACTTCCTAATCTCTTGTCGGCGGAGTGCAACCTCCAACCTCGAGCCATTCAACGCCTACAAATTCCATCCCAAGACGAGATTAGTAAGGCCCGATAACATCAAAAGGAAGAGATCAAACAAACCACTTACCAGATTATCAAAGACCAGAGCAATGTCATGATACATGGGCACGTCAGCAATCATCTGCTCATCAGTATAGGAGCCGAACTCCTCCGAGTGTAATGCGCCAAGAGAATCACACATAGGGCCCGATATGGTAAAGGATGTCTGAATACCCGAGGGAGACCCAACATCCTTCTGGAGCAGCTTTTGGAGCGATGTTTGGGTCGGCCCCTGAGCTCCAGGTTGCACGATAGGAGTCACAATAGCAGTTTCCACATGAACCTCCCCTTCCTTATGACCACCAGCATCCTCATCAAACAGATGATCGTCCCCGAATATATCGTCCTCATCATCTTGATCGGGGATATCGATCACAACGTCCGAGCTTTTCAGCAACACTCCCTTCGCCGCCACCTTCCCCCGAGGAGGATTACTCCTTGGAACCAAACCTTCACCACCAACAGTATCGGACCCTCCAACATCTTCATCCTCGCACCTAGGGAGTTTCTGCATAAGGTTCAGCGTCAGAACACGTGAAGGCAAAAAACAGGGGCAAGTACATGTACTTAGGATAAAAGATATATGTTTGTTACCTTCCCCTGGTCTTCCTCGACCCTTGTGCCAGCGCTCCTCTTCATGGAAATAGAAGCCGATTTAGTAGACTCGCTCTGAGGCTTAGCCTACGACAAGAAAGTAATCAATACACTAAGCCGATACAGCAGGAATCAAAGAAAGTGGAAAGAAAGCAACATACCTTATCATCGTTAATTACCCAGAAGGGATAAGGCTCCGCAGGAAATTGAGGAGGAGGAAAGCTACCATGCAAAATTTGGCCGCGAACAAGAAGTGGAACTCGGTCCCAGTATGGGTCATTTGTGTGGCGAGCACGCTTGTTGGAACCTTTACCAAGGGGATCAACATCTAGCATCAATCTGTCAACACCCTCGGGCATAGATTTCTGACGGTGAGGGCTAGCAGCAAAACCAGCAAGGTCGCCATTGGTAGCTGTCCCGCGCCGGTAGTTCACGATAAAATAGGCAGAAGTGTAATCGAGAGCGTCTCCAGGCTTATAGGTCGACCAATCGGCCGTAGATCCGCGACCCTCGCCTCGGTCTCTCCACTCATTCATCAGACAGAAAGTGTTGCCATTCCACTGAGTCAAGGCCCGATACGGACGAAGCTGCGATAATACCTCATGGTAGAAAGGGCTGGCAGGGTTGTATAGAGGAAAGCGAAGGCCAAGTTCCAACTGCCCACGAGTGACGATGACCGCCTCGGACGACTGCTCATGCTTATCGACATCGGTCTTCTTCAACACACCCGTTTGGCCTGAGACTAGGATCACTTCATAGTTTTGAAGACCGAATTCTTCCTTCAACTGTTCAATAAACTCATCATCAGACAAGTCTTTGGAGAATCTCTTATCAGCCCTACATGAAAAAGAGGGAGAATCATCAGGAAAAAGGGAATTTATAGCACGATAATCGTGATGGGAAGGACTCTCAATCCAAAATAGGGAATCAAGAGAAACAACATCGCCCTCGGAGAAGGTATCACTCACACACATTTTTTCAGTCATTGAGGGAGAAGAAGTAGCCATGACAGAAAGCGAACGGAAAGATACGAACGTTGATGAAGAGAGAATCAAAAGGAAGAACTAATCACGACTGTCGCAAACCTCACCAACAAAAACAGCAAAGCCGAAGTCGGAGAAGATAAGGGAATCACCGGAATTAATGGCGTCGGTAAAGTGGGAGGAAAATAAAAAAGAAGAACAACACTTGGTTTCTCTGAAAAATGGCGAGCAAAGGAAAGAGAACATGGAGGTAGGTATTTATAGGGTGCAACGCCTCAACCGACAGCAACAGTTACAAGTCATAAAGGGAGAATTAGTGGGAGACTGCATGGAGAAATTCTCGGCATACTTGAGGACGTGGGAAGGTGGAGCGATTTTCTTTCCCTCGTTCCAAGCACATGATCGAAAGAAGGGGCATAAATGTAGGTGTAGATAATCCATAGGGCTAGGTGGCAAGATCCTAAGCTGTGATACACCAAAGAACAAAAAGAGGCGAAGCACAAGATAGAACCAAACGGCGCAAAGAGCGAGGTATCACGTGGGTTGGACGTGATGGCCCAATAGTTGTCGGATGTGACGTGACCCTTATCCTCTAACAGGTCGGGCGAACAACCAGAAAGCACTCGGTCAGACGAAGGAAGATGGTAAAATAAAGGAACGAGAAGAAAGAAGAGCGACATCGTGTTAACCAGACGATTAAGACTCGGCCTCGGGTGAAGAACTATCGGTCAAACCAGAAAGTCGGGCGAGCAGTGAAGATCCGATAGGGAACAGCTAAATTGATGTAATGTGACCAACATTGTAATTTTGTTATATGTCGACCTTGGCCTATAAATATAAGGGCAGGTCGAGAGAGAGAGAGGCGGGTTAGAAAGAAAGAGAGGAAGAGGACACTACATTGGAGAGTTTGAGAGTTACACCATTTGAGAAGGAGAGTTTGAGAGTTACACCATTTGAGAAGGATAAGTTACAACATTTGAGAAGGAGAGTTTGAGAGTTACACCATTGGAGAAGGAGAGAACACCTTGTAATCAAAGAAAAGAAATAATAACATTCATCCTTTCACCCCGTGGACGTATGTAATCATACCGAACCACGTATATCTTTGTGTCTATGTTTGTTGAACATCTTGACTTAGTTTTAACTCGTCTTCAATACCATTAAATGTAGTGTGTGGTTTTATTCAACTACATATGGACTATGGAGTAGTCTTTGCCACTCCGGGCCGATGTTGCTAGATTTGTTGTTGGGACTTGGGAAATCAGAAACTCGTGGAGAAATATTTCCAAGGCTGCTAATGGGGGTACCAATTTGCTTGGGGGTGTACCAACCCCAAGACAAATTATATTTTGTCTTATTAGCATTTGGGTACACCCCCAGGCAAAACCAGTCCCCCCTATTAGCAATCTTGAATATTTCAGACTACTGTTTCTGCTGATCTGATGTTTAGAATGGAACTGGTGCAATGGGGTATGTGTGTTGCATTGCAATCTCGTGGAGAATATGGAATCCAATGCCTACATAACTCTTTTTGCTTTTTGAATAGAGAGACACGTTGTTTGCTCGCCGACTGTGCATAGCTAACAGGTTATCACGACCTGGTCAATGGTGCATCGACTTGGCCTCTATTTACTTGTCCCATGTGAAATTAGTTTACCGAAGAGACGAGCAAAAGGGCATGGGCTCAAGTTTGAGTGTTTGCTCATGTGGTCTCAAGTTGAGTCGGTCGTCCAAGGATAAGCCGAGGCCCGGTTCTCCTTGAGACAGTCATCGTTTCATATTGAGCCGATAACGACTAGTTCATCAAACAGTTCTAATTTCATTCCCTATAAATTGAAGTGAACCATTATTAACTCTAAAAGTAGACATTCTACCCCCAAAACTTCTTATAATTTCACTTTCAATATCAGACTCTTAACCTCTAAATCAAAAGCAAAAAAAAAAAAAAAAAAAATCCCCAAAAAAGGCCTAGTTTATCACAAACAAAAAATATTTCAATAAAACATGCTTCATCAGCAAAAGCTGGCGGTCCAGAGTACAGTCTAAATGAAGATAAAGTTATTTACAGAGGTTACGTATCATTCTGTTTTGACTTGTTAACGGTGTTCAACAACAATCTAATACACTTTGGGTGAATATTTTTAAATAATTTTGTCAAGAAACTAGGACTACAAAAACCTGGCGAGATTGGGGTATACTCAAACTAATTGGGGTATACCCAATTTTAAAGGGACTCTTTTTGAGGGTTTTAGGGGGAGTCCTAATGGGTAAGTTACAAAACTACCCTTACCCTTCAAAAACCTATTACCATAAATCAGTTTTAATCTTTTCATTTCATCATCTTTTTCTCTTCTTCTTCTCCTCCACAACCCTACCGGCTCCATCACCCCCACCACCACCAAAACTCGTCGATTAATTCATCGAAATCGTCGATTCGAAAACTCCGATTAATCTTCAACAATGGATCCGCCAAGACGTAAAGCTACTCGTATGAAAGACGCTAATCGAAAACCCAATGAGTATAACCCTAGAATTGCAAGTTTGGTTGCTAAGAAAGTGAAGAAAAAAACGGTTGAAGAATGAGAAATTGAACCCGCTCAAAACGAAGAAATGGTGCGATTAAGAAAGTAAGGGCCTACTTAAACTCACTCTAGTACTTCGATTTGATGTTTGCATGTTAAATTAGGGCAGAAATATCGAAAATGTGAATTGGCAGTTGCGACGCCGACAAGGTACTATGTTATCGACCTTGCCGGCTTTTCATCGTTAGGGTTTGGCCGGCAAGCTCTTAGGTTGAATATCTTGCCGGCTGCTTAGTATCTGTAACTGCTACTAGCAGGGCCGTCAGGTTATTCAAATGTAGACCTTGCCGGCGGCGGTTTTTAATGAAGACGGCATTTTATTGGTTTTTACCTTGCCGGCCCCTTGTTTTGAATATTTGGTTCCTGATGCCTAGAATTTGTAAAACCGGAAAGGTATTTATATAAGACCATGCCGGCTGTTTGTTGGCCGACAATGTATGGGTAATGGACCTTGCCGACCTGTAATATGAAAAATTCATGTTCCACTGTGTTCATATTTGTCATCAACCGGCAGGCTATTTTGATGATACCCTGCCGGCTATACTTTAGCCGACACGTATGTTTTAGTCGACCCTTCCGGCCATTGTTACGACGGATTGGTTAAACCTGTCGATCATGTCGACCTGTAAATTTTTTTCTTAATTATTCTTGTTTAGGTTGGAAAAGGCAAAGAAGAAAGCTCTGAAAGCTCTTAGTCCTCCTTCAAGACCTCCTCGTGTTGGTGAAAAACTCTTGACTTCAACACATAGAGGGGCATACGTTGTGCCGGGAACGCTCAAGATCCGTGTACCGAATGATTCTGAACCACCGTCGGAACCCAGTGATTCAGACGAGACTTCGTATGAAGACCAATCAATTCCATCTGGTAGAAGAGGTGATGATGATGATGTTGATGAAAGCACTCTGGCTGATGGAGGAGGTAACAATGATGATGATGATGATGGTGGTGATGAAGAAGAAATGCCTAATGTTGGAGGAGGTAATGATGATGATGATGATGGAAATGGAGATAAAGATAAGGATATGGAGGATGAAATTATTGAAGAGGCAGAGGAACAGGAAGAAGAAGGAGATTGAGAACAAACTCTAGTTATTGTTCAAGCCACCGAAGCTTCAGCTTCAACCGAAACCGGAACGAGGAAGAGGGTGATCACTAAACCAGCTGATTCTCACATGCCTCCTCGTCACTTGATGGTTACACTGAAACCAGGTGAGCCTCCAAGGGGGACCAACCCCAAGAGATGGTGGAGAAGTTCTTTTTGGATACAAAGACTCTTGGGAATGTACGATCCATAATACTATCGTAAGTAATCTCAATCCGTCTTTTTTCTTTATTCAAGTGTGTAACTATCTTAAATTTGCGTTAAATGTTTGAATTCTTTTCATTTTGTTTTTTTGGTATTTAGGATCACAGGCATGCCGTCCGTCTCATGAGGCGCCAAACTTCGTGTTCAGTGACTAATACTTGGGATCTTGACAAGGAATGTGAGGAGGTGAAAGTGATTGTCAAGAACTCCGGGTTGTGCCCTGCGGTGGAGAGTTCGAATATTGATCATGATAAAGTTACCGTATCTACATTCTGTGAGAGGTTCTAAGGAGAGACTGATACAATGTTATTCCCATTCGGTGAGATGGCGATAACTCCCGATGATGCTCAACAAATTCTAGGCCTCCAGGTTGATGGAAAAGCAGTCACTGAGGGATTCGATAATAAGTTTCTTTTCAAGGATATTTACAAATTGAGCCATAAATTGTTCGGTTGGAATCAGGTTGAGACAGAGTCTGTTCTTGAGATGAAGGATCTTCGTCTAAGCAAGAAGTTTAATCTGAAGAAGTTGAGGGACAAATTGTGGGAGACAAATAAAATCTTTGATAACGAAGGAAGGGTGAACCCGGTGCGAATCAATGCTACCGCGTCAGCTTATTTGTTATACGTCCTAGGCAAATGTATCTTCCCTGACAGTTCCGGAAGCTTGGTCGAGGCCAGTTACTTGCAACTATTGGATCCCTTAGATATGATGCGTGAGTATTCTTGGGGTACTGCGGTGGTCGCCTTCTTGAACAATGAGTTGACAAAATGTTCTAGGGCACTCACTAAGCAAGTTAACGGAAACACATGTCTCTTCCAGGTAATTTTATTGTCTAAATCATTTATATTTGCAAAATTCTCGTAAGATAAGATTCTTACTAAACTTTTTTTTTTGCATAGGTTTGGATATACGAGCACTTCCCTTCTTTGTTCAAAACCAACTCCTACGTCAAAGTGGATGAGAGTGTTGCGATTAATAAGCCAAGAGCGCAAAGGTACAGTTTTATGGGTACTCAGGATAAGGAAATGCCGCAACAACTTATCAAACCCCGAAACGCCGTCGATAAATTGACTGCGGAGGAGGTGATATTTGATCCCTATCGAGATGAAGTTGTTGCATTATATTATGGACCCTTGATGACTACGTTTGATGGATATTCAATGGACAATCCACATCGGGTAATGTGACAATTGGGTTACGTCCAGGAAGAACCTCATTTCGATGAAGAAAAGCCGTTCTTTACTGCGAAAATGGCTGAATGCACTGGTAGGCTTCTAAAAGGTCCTACAAATTATAACCGCAAGTGCACGGTGTCGAAAGTGGCAAATGTGCAAGTACGGGTCGATCCACAGAGACTGGGTGTGTTTTGGAGTTTCTAGCTATTTTGGGTTCTAAATTTGCTAATGGGCTTTGAATACCAAAGGGGTCTTGAATATCAATGGTCTTTGAATACCCTTTGGAACTGTTGGGCTGAACTGAGCTTGGGCTCAGAAATATGGACTATGGGCTTTAGGTCTTAAACCTTGTTTTGGGCTTTTGGGTTGAACAACTGGGCTTTGGTTAAGCCCACAGTTGACTGAATTGGGCTTCAGTTTGAAGTGTGACTTGGGCTTGGGATGTATTGGGCTTAGCTATTGAACTAGGCCTTTTGGGCTTTGGACTCAGTTATTGAACTAGGCCTTTGCTTGGCTGCAGGAGTAACAAGAACTGGACTTGGCTTGGCAGGAGAAGTGGAGTGGCAGCACCAGGTAGTAGCTTGGCAGCAGCAACAGCAGGGAAGGCAGCAGCACAAGTGCTGCACAGCAGCAGCAGGGAAGGCAGCAGCACAAGTGCAGAGGCAGTGGGAAAAGAAATGCAACAGAGTTGCAGCACTAGAAGTAAATCAGCAAATAAACATGGAAGTAAAACAGTGACAGAAACAAAGAACAAAGCAACTACAAGCATAAAACAGTGCAAGATGAACCAAGGCCTAAGCCAAGGGCAGGGATGTGGTGAAGAAACTGAAAAGAAGCAATACTAGGCAGGATACAGGCAAACTAAAAGAATGGGAGGAAAATTAGCTTGCTCATTGTCACTAGTGAGCACTAATTTCCCCCAATGCACAATCAACACTACAACCTAAGCATACAACAAGAATGGCAAGAAAATCAGCTTGCTATGAGCACTGATTTCTTGCCATTGCACAATTAGCATAAAGCTTCAAAGAAATCTAGCCTAGCATTCCATCATGTACTGACAGTGACAGGAGCAACAACAAACATGAAAGTGAATTGATACTAACAGTGAGCAACATCTAAACAGGATACAACTAACTGAACTAACAATAACAGAACATTTAACATATTTATAACAGAACATTTAACAGAACATACTAACTGAGCAAGAAATTAACAGAACATTTAACATATAACAGAACAAAGCAAGAAATTAACAAAACACAGCAAGAGAATTAACTACTAGCACATTTAACTGAAACATGAAAATTCAACAGGACAAGAGAATTAACAGAACTTAGCAGTCCTGGATGTGGGCTAATCCCAAAGAAAATTACACACAACCCATGTGCTATTTAGTCACAGACCCAAATTATACAAGGGTTCTTCCCCAAATTTTTCACCCAAACTGACAGTAGACTAGGGTTCAGTAATTTCTCACCTAACTTGATGTAGCACATCAAATTGATCGCAACCCATGCTTTGTAATTGCTCCTACTCCATTTCTCATGCGCCAATTTCAACTCTAGCACACGTTAATCCATCAATCCATAACCTAGGGTTTAGGTTAGGTAATGACTGATGGGATAAGGGGCTAGAATGATGGGGGAAGGTGTTCAATTATGTGTAGATGATGTTGAGGTGGTATGGTGGTGTTTGGTGGCGGTGTGGGTGGTGACAGTGGGAGGTGAAGGATGGTGTACGGTGGTTCTGCTGTGAGAAGATGGTGGAGAGGGTAATGGCTCGACTGTGTTTGGGTAGGGGTGTGTTTGGGTTAGTGGATGGGCTCGGGTACTAGGGTGTAAGGCGGATCCATCGAGTCGGATGACATCGAGGATGAGCCGTGGGATATGGAGCTGGTAGGTAGATCGGACGGTGATGCGGAGGCAGCGATGAGAGACCGTTGGATTATATGATACAACAAAATGAACGGTACTTGATGGAGTTAGGTACTGTAGTGTTAGGCGGGTATATCAAACTTCGATGCGCAGCAAGGGAGCGACCGTTGGATTCAACTACCATCTAATCTGAAGGCTTGGAATTTCAGCGCTGTGGTGCTTGGCAGAGACATCAGATTTTGATGCTCAGCAAGGAGCGACCGTCGGATGCTTCTGAGAAATGATCTGATGGCTGAGAACGGAGGCGCTTTTGTGTGTAGAAAATGAGGTTGTGCGCACCATTCTTCGCGGCTTCCTTGCGTAATTTCTCTGGCTTTTCACTACTTTTCTGCTCTTTTCGCTCCGCGACTCATCCGAACTTTATTTACTACCTAAAAATGCAAAATTAATTAATAAAAATATTATTCTTGAAAACAATGAAATACAGAATATGGGATAAAATGTTGAATTAATGCATAAAAGATGAGTTAAAATGCCAACAAAAAGGGATAGATATATACAATATTTGGCACTCATCAAATACCCCCAAACCTGAATTTTACTTGTCCTCAAGTAAAACAAAACTAAGGAAATCCTAACTATACCACTGTCGCTGGTCTCTCGAATGCATTTAGCGTATGCACTAAGCCTTTTAAACCACTAAGTGTCCCTAGTGGACGAGTTGAAGTCTCGTGAAGGTTTACCAGAGGTGTGCCTACAAAACCTAAGGACAAAATAAGCTCATATTCCATCAAATGTGACATGTGCAAAACAGTTAAAGCTCACAGCAAAATGGAGATGTCAATCTAGCTATCGAAGGCACAATCCTAGCACTGATAACAAATAAGGACATGTGATAAGAGTGTAAAGTGTATCTACACATGTGTAAAGAAAGATCTGAAGTCATGACTACTAATCACCAAGAGATAGTTTCTCAGGCTAAGAACTGAGGTCGAAATCTAGCTAGCTGTCCGGACTTTACGAGAATTGTGAATGAGTTGGAGGTATTTCACAATTACTCGCGTTGTACATCAATGGCATACACCCTCCTTGCTTATTACAATAAAACAACAAATGACTATTTACATGACTCTTATTTACATTGACTATTCTCTTTTATTTTGGAACAAGAGATGATGGAATTGATAAATACTTGATTTTTTTTTTTTTTTTTTTTTGTATTTTTCTGATATATTTTTTTCTCTTTTTTTTTTTTTTTTTTTTTCTGAATATATACATCGTTTTTTTTTTTTTTTTTTTTTTTTTTTTTTTTTTTTTTTTTTTTTTTTTTAGAACAAGGAAACACTTTTGATACATATACAAAAGGAAACAAAAATTACATGACACTTTGCAAGAGGTAGCCCTTTTTGATGCACCCAGTTAAATTCGATGGTTGTCTTTCTTAATGTAACCTCCACCTTCTATCCCAACCAACCAAAGAACAAGCTAGTCAAGTTTCGTTCAGTATTCTAAAGTGATTGGCAATCGTAACTTCCTATCAAACACCTTGAAGATCGAGGCCATACATGTATTGGTAGATCGTGCGCGTGCAAATTTCTTATCACTATGTGAATTGTGCTAGAATCAGGGTGCCTAAATATCTAGACTAAGACTCCTAATAAAAATACATATTTGCACAAGAGTCAACATTTCAAGGTAAATGAGCTCCATTTTTATGATTTTTCATTTTTTAATTTTTTTTTTGATTTTTTCGATTTTTTCAAAAAGATGGAGTTTTGTTTTCAATTATGGCATATTATCGTGGTATCTACTCTATACCCCCAAACCTAAACTAAACATTGTCCTCAATGTTTCAAAATATGGAAAGAATTAAAATGCAACATATGGAAAGGGACATGCTGAGTAGAGTAAAAGGAGAGAGAATACCCGATTTCGGCGAAAGCAGAATTAAAACTCCGTTATTCAAGGCAAAAATCCAACATATTTCAGCCGAGATCATATTGGATTAGTAAAATATATACAAGGAACAAAAGGGTTTTTTAAAATTTATATCTACTGGATTATATACAAAAAGTTCACCATACACTAACAATCTAAAGAGTTGAGGATCACCCAAAAGAAAAGTGTAGAGACATGGAAAGTTTCAAAACACTAAAATTGGACTTAAATGGGAGAAAAATAAAACTTGGGTATTTTTAAACAGAGAAAATACCCAAGAAAATTTTTTTAAACAGAGAAAATAAAATTTGGTTTTTGAATGGGAGCAAAAGAAAATTTTGGGTATTTTTTTTTTTTTAAGAAAGAAAATAAAATTTGGTTTTTGTATGGGAGCAAAGGAAATTTTTTTTTTTTTTTTTTTTTTTTTTTAAAAGAAAATAAATTTGGTTTTTGAATGGGAGCAAGCCCACTGTTTGTCCTCTAATGGAATGGAAGGAAGGCTGCGGCCCACGAAACACTAAGTTTTAATTTTGAAAGTTTAATTTGGCCCAGTTGGTTAAGGCCCGACGTTTGTTTTAAAACTTTGGTTTCGAGGTCCACTCTTGAGTGGAAGCAAGCCCACAATCGGTTATAAGCTCAGCTGGGTTTAAACCTAGAGTCCAAAATACAAGTCCAATGGAAGAATTTAAACAAGCCCACACAAAATAAATACAAGCCCACAAATTAAACAAACAAACCCACAAATAAATTATTACAAACCCAAAATAGAAAAATAAAAAGCCCAAAAAATTGGGTTAATTATTACAAGCCCACAATTAAAAAATTGGAAGCCCACAGGTTGGGTTCTCTCAATGAATGGGTTTAGGCTTACCTTTTTAGCACAGCCCAGCTGCTCTGATATTGTTGCAAAAACCCAGTTGGGTTTTGGTTCTTTTCCTTGGTGGCGTCCCAGCAGAAGAAAAACAGGTTCAGAACAGCAGGTCCAACAGCAAATGAAGTGAAGCAGATGCAGATGCAAATGCTATGAAATGAAATGCAAAAATAGCTAATAAAAACAACAAGAAAAACACAGCACCAATCCCCGGCAGCGGCGCCAAAAACTTGGTAGGCTTCTAAAAGGTCCTACAAATTATAACCGCAAGTGCACGGTGTCGAAAGTGGCAAATGTGCAAGTACGGGTCGATCCACAGAGACTGGGTGTGTTTTGGAGTTTCTAGCTATTTTGGGTTCTAAATTTGCTAATGGGCTTTGAATACCAAAGGGGTCTTGAATATCAATGGTCTTTGAATACCCTTTGGAACTGTTGGGCTGAACTGAGCTTGGGCTCAGAAATATGGACTATGGGCTTTAGGTCTTAAACCTTGTTTTGGGCTTTTGGGTTGAACAACTGGGCTTTGGTTAAGCCCACAGTTGACTGAATTGGCTTCAGTTTGAAGTGTGACTTGGGCTTGGGATGTATTGGGCTTAGCTATTGAACTAGGCCTTTTGGGCTTTGGACTCAGTTATTGAACTAGGCCTTTGCTTGGCTGCAGGAGTAGCAAGAACTGGACTTGGCTTGGCAGGAGAAGTGGAGTGGCAGCACCAGGTAGTAGCTTGGCAGCAGCAACAGCAGGGAAGGCAGCAGCACAAGTGCTGCACAGCAGCAGCAGGGAAGGCAGCAGCACAAGTGCAGAGGCAGTGGGAAAAGAAATGCAACAAGTTGCAGCACTAGAAGTAAATCAGCAAATAAACATGGAAGTAAAACAGTGACAGAAACAAGAACAAAGCACTACAAGCATAAAAAGTGCAAGATGAACCAAGGCCTAGCCAAGGGCAGGGATGTGGTGAAGAAACTGAAAAGAAAGCAATACTAGGCAGGATACAGGCAAACTAAAAGAATGGGAGGAAAATTAGCTTGCTCATTGTCACTAGTGAGCACTAATTTCCCCCAATGCACAATCAACACTACAACCTAAGCATACAACAAGAATGGCAAGAAAATCAGCTTGCTAGAGCACTGATTTCTGCCATTGCACAATTAGCATAAAGCTTCAAAGAAATCTAGCCTAGCATTCCATCATGTACTGACAGTGACAGGAGCAACAACAAACATGAAAGTGAATTGATACTAACAGTGAGCAACATCTAAACAGGATACAACTAACTGAACTAACAATAACAGAACATTTAACATATTTAAACAGAACATTTAACAGAACATACTAACTGAGCAAGAATTAACAGAACATTTAACATATAACAGAACACAAGAAATTAACAAAACACACAAGAGAATTAACTACTAGCACATTTAACTGAAACATGAAAATTCAACAGGACAAGAGAATTAACAAACTTAGCAGTCCTGGATGTGGGCTAATCCCAACATGAAAATTACACACAACCCATGGTGCTATTTTAGTCACAGACCCAAATATACAATTAGGGTTCTTCCCCAAATTTTTCACCCAAACTGACAGTAGACTAGGGTTCAGTAATTTCTCACCTAACTTGATGTAGCACATCAAATTGATCGCAACCCATGCTTGTAATTGCTCCTACTCATTTCTCATGCGCCAATTTCAACTCTAGCACACGTTAATCCATCAATCCATAACCTAGGGTTTAGGTTAGGTAATGAGCTGATGGGATAAGGGGCTAGAATGATGGGGGAAGGTGTTCAATTATTGTAGGATGATGATTGAGGTGGTATGGTGGTTTTGGTGGCGGTGTGGTGGTGACAGTGGAGGTGAAGGAGATGGTGTACGGTGGTTCTGCTGTGGAGAAGATGGTGGAGAGGGTATGGCTTCGACTGTGTTTGGGTAGGGGGTGTGTTTGGGTTAGGTGGATGGGCTCGGGTACTAGGGTGTAAGGCGGATCCATCGAGTCGGATGAACAGCGAGGATGAGCCGTGGGTATGGAGCTGGTAGGTAGATCGGACGGTGATGCGGAGGCACGATGAAGACCGTTGGATTATATGATACAACAAATGAACGTACTTGATGGAGTTAGGTACTGTAGTGTTAGGCGGGTATATCAAACTTCGATGAGCAGCAGGGAGCGACCGTTGGATTCAGCACTACCATCTAATCTGAAGGCTTGGAATTTCACAGCGCTGTGGTGCTTGGCAGAGACATCAGATTTTGATGCTCAGCAAGGAGCGACCGTCGGATGCTTCTGAGAAATGATCTGATGGCTGAGAACGGAGGCGCTTTTGTGTGTAGAAAATGAGGTTGTGCGCACCATTCTTCGCTGCTTCCTTGCTAATTTCTCCCGGCTTTTCACTACTTTCTGCTCTTTTCGCTCCGCGACTCATCCGAACTTATTTACTACTACCTAAAAATGCAAAATTAATTAATAAAAATATTTATTCTTGAAAACAATGAAAATACAGAATATGGGATAAAATGTTGAATTAATGCATAAAAGATGAGTTAAAATGCCAACAAAAAGGGATAGATATATACAATATTTGGCACTCATCATGCACCACGTCCCAAAAAACTATTAACGTCTCTTACGATCCAGCGCCAGTTCAAAAACATTGGGATAACAGACGTGGTCGTAAAATCGATGTGAGTCTTTTTGACGAGGTGACCACCGGTCATGAAGCCACTGATAAATACATGGCGTGGTACTTGGGTTGGGCTCGTCCTACTGTGATTAGGAATGACTGCTGAAGAACTGGCTCGTAAGAAGAAGATGGAATCGAAAGACCCAGCAACAATGCTTAAGTTCTTTGTAAGTATTTTAGAGTTGCTCTTACTATTTTAAGATTGATTGCATTACCGAATCATTCGATTAATTGTTTGTTGTTTAATTGAAAATAGAAGGACCAGTTGAAGACCTTTGTGAGGGTGTTGTGTTGCGCGAAAGACACAGAAGAGCCTATGTCGATTGAAGAGCTGATATTAATTTTTTGAATGATGTTGTAGTAATGAGGTTCAAACTCTCGGACTTGTGAAGATTAAATTTAAAGATTTAATAAAATTATATACAAAAATATTAACAAAGTGGGCGAGAGGTATGAGAAAACAACCAAGACACTGATTCCACTATTACACATGAATTAATGATGGTAAATAATCCAAAACTCTAATTATCTTTTAAGTCCTTTATATCTTAACTCACTAATAATCAAGCAAATTCTCAAACATCAATTGTATCCCTTAAGCATAGATTATCTAAACAAAGCATAACCTATCTAATTGAATCACAACCGATTAGGAAAATTACGCAAATAATTTAAAACTCTGCAAAAGCAGTGATTGAGTGAATTATAATTAAATATTAGAGAAAATAAAATAGTTACCAATTATTCATGCGTAAATAGCTTCCTCATTTCCTTGGTTGTGGGAGAATTAGCCGCTCATCATGTTGGAAACACGCTCAAAAATCATTATTATTGCTCAAAGGGTGTTTACAAGTGATGAAAAGGGAGAAATAATTCAAAACCGGGTTTGTAACAATTATATTTGTTACAAACCATAGAACTACGACCCTCGGAAAATAAGACTGTCCCGCGACAGTAACAAATAAGACTGTCACTGTAACAAATAAGACTGTTGGGCCACAGTCGCTGAAACTGTAGCAAAATAAGACTGCCCTTTGTGGGTCTTATGTTCTTCGTGTTTTCAGCAGCAGCAGAAAAATGGCAGCTCTGTAACTTGATTTTTTTCTTCTTCTCTGGCTCTCCTCAGCCTCCCAAACTCTCGACACCCCTTCTATGATACCTTGTGAACATATTTATACGTGATTGCGACATTGAATCTCCTCCATTAACTCCAAATAATCTTCATTTACTTGGGATATTTTCTTTCTTTTTTTATCAATGATTTTGATTTTTACGCATCTGCAGCTGGATTAAATTCCTTATAAATATTCTTCACGTTCCAAAGTGTTGATTAAGGCTTCCAAACACGTGCATTACACGTTTAGATTCACCACAACTCGTGTAAGCTCATGTTTTTCCTCCAACTCCCTTTTTGAATTAAACCAAGTTATCCAGACAAATTTGATCGAAACAAACACCCATACTAGCTTTGTTAGGACATATCACAACTACCCATGAAGTTTCAGCGATTGAATCGCACAAAAACTCCTCCAAAATCCGATCGAAAAATCTGCTTGTGAAAAGAAATATTTTCCCGCCAAAATATTTTTTTGAATTTGTGAAGAAGGTCACCCCTTATCCAGTGGTCGCCCCTTATCCGTTGCTGGAGTCCGAATAACACATGTCCTTTGGGGTGCCTTAAGTAATTTTTCTGGGGTGTTTCCAGCATTTTTTCTGGGTTCCTCCGGCGCATTTCTGGGGTGTTTTTAGTCTCTATCCTGGGGTGTAAAACACCACTTTTCGAGCCAATTTCGCCGCAAGAGCTTATTTTTCCAAAAACATCTATAAAAACATAAAATAACACAATAAGTATTTAATCGAGTCTAACAATACAGAACATTGAGAAAAAAATAGACACATAAATGCGTCTATCAAATACCCCCAAACTTATTATTTGCTAGTCCTCGAGCAAAACTAAAAAATAAAACCGAGTTAATCTCGATTTCTTCCTTGATTTATAAATTTCTACTTTCCTTTGGCCTTATTGAACAAAACGTAACGATGATTTTTTATTTTTTATTTTTTTCATTTTTTTCATTCATTTTTTTTTGTTTTTTTGGAAACGAAAATTACAAGACAACAATTTACATGGCCATGAGAGAAGGACTTTCAAAACTTGGATCTTCGCAACTTGTGATGTCTTGGTATCATGGATTCTAACAACTTATATCATTTGCTCTTATAACTTCAACTTTGATTTTTGAATTATTCTTTTCTATTGTTGCTTCTAAACCTAAAACGTCTTCAACTTTCTTCATAGATTTTGATGTCGCTCCGCTTGTTGATGATGATAAGTTTCTACTGAGAGAGAGTCGCAATCCAGTAACTAAGACTACATTGTGAGGTTGCTTTGTCTTTCTGGCATTTCCTGACCTACTTGCCTTTCCATCATGTATGGTTAGGTCCATCACGGTTACCCTCTAAAAGGAACAAGTTCTCTCCTGAATTTCAAGGATCTCAATGTCTTTTTCTCTAATGTCTCAAAAGGTTGTTATCCCTAGCATTCCAATTTCTATCTTTTCGGTGAGAAACATATGTAAACTTAGCTAACCGATACCATGTGACGCTAGAAGTTTCAAAAGTGCAACTAAAAAGTTCTTCCCCACCCCCAAACTTAAATCTAACATTGTCCTCGATGTTCTAAAGATAAAATTAAAAGCATGAACAAGGAGAAACTGTTACCACTTGAAGAAAAGAGTTAAGGAAAGATATTACCATGTTGCATGAGCATGGGTTACCTCCCAAGAAGTGCTAAGTTTAAAGTCTTCAGCCAGACTTAGGAAAGGATTAGTCAACTCGAACCGTATAACAGTAGCCGGAATAACTGTGGGTCTTCAAAACCAAATAGAGCTGACCAAAGGAAACTGCAGTAAACCAAGAAAATGAACAAGACTAGCATGCCCTTACCTAGTTTCCGATTAATTACAACTACATCTAATTGTGGTTCAGGTTCAGGTTCTATAAAAGGGTCTAAATATATTTCTTTAGGCTGCAACTCCTCAAAAGTGAGATCCGAATTATTAGGTCCTAGAGTCTGTAAAAACTCAAATAAAAATTTAGAAGCACATAACAACAACCTGAATAATTGGGATCCTCTAAGTCAATCAGTTTGACTTACAAATTGACACAGTGATAGGTCATTCTTAAGAAAATGTGTGATAATCCTAAAGCATTAGGTTTAGTCTCAAAACTAAATACGACACTGAAAATATACGTTCCCACATTGGAAGAAAATTTTGGTGGGAAAACAAAGTCAATAAGGGTATCATAGCCTGGGCAAACCACATCAACCAGAGGATGGGTTTCTAATGACTCTCTTCGGACATTATTAGGTTCGGGAAAACGTGTATGGAGATAATCTTGTACGATGGTTGAGGCACAAATGTCAAGCCCTACACGAGGGAACTTTCTAAGAGTTAAAGGTAAAGCACAGGGAGAATGATAATCACCCCCAAACTTAGAGTTTTGGGTGTCTCTAGGTAGACTAACTACAATTTCCCTAATTTCTAGATCATGGAATCCTGAAAATGGTCAATTGCTTCTGTTAGGTTATACTCAGGTGATGCATCCTCACTCATATTTAAAAGCTCTACGAGTTCATCTTCTTCGTCTAAGACTATTGTTTCTAAATCGCTAGACTCTAAAACATTATTCTCAGAATAAACTCGTTCCTCTAAATCATTATCGGCTTTGTAAACAGGAAATACTACATCGTCTAAAACGAGGGTATCTCTAGTCAAATCCTCGTCCTTTTGAATAGGTGAATAATTATTAAAATTATTTGGATTTGAAATAGAAATAATATTATCATTGTAAAGCTCAATTGGAGTATCCATTTCCTGATCACTATTCCTACATAAGTATGATTCTCCATCAACACTATCCTCATCATAATAACATGAAAAAGATCGAACCTCATCAAAAAAGTAGTGCTACCAATTCTAACCTTGTTATCTTGATTATGTAAATAACTATCTTCATTCTCAAGGGTATTATTGGATACACATATTGGCAATTCAAGTAATTTCGAGCAATTCTTTCGTTCGTCTCAGCTATCCGCTTGAGGTGGTCTTCTAAAGAAGGTTCACTCATTATTGTAGTTCTTTCGTCTATATTATACTATTCATCTCAGCTAACTTACGCGTCGACTCAGCTAACTTCCTGAGGGACTCTTCTAAAGGAGAATAGGAACAGAGGGATCATAAAAAGGACTACTTTTCAATAGTTTGATTGTATCCTCTAGAGACGAAGAACTAGTACTATAATCTTCTTGCTCGTAAGACTGATGCATGTGTGGATAGTAATTGGGCTCACCAGGGTATGACCCATATCCTTCCAAAGGATGGCGTTCCCAACCACTATTCCCAACATGGTCATAAAAAGGATGATGTCCATATTCAAATTCAGGTCGATAATCATTGTATTGGCTTCTATCATACCAGTTCGACATTCTTAATTGCAAGGGAATTCTACACAATCACAAACAAGGCTGACTCGACCAAATCAAACCTATAAAATCTAGCAAACAACAAGCATGATGGCTCCACTTAGATTGTTTCTAGACCAGCTTCTAATTTTCGAAAAGGAATTCGTTACAATCTGAGCAAACCTCTCTGGAATCAATCCGAGTTTAAGTAAGTTGAATTGAGACGAGGGAAGCTGCGAGGAGCTTTGATACCCAAGGTCTCACCGGTATTATAAGGGGCGCAGTCACGCATTCAACTCGCAGAAACCATCATGAACTTCAAGTATGCTCAAAAGAGTAACCAATATTTTTCGAACGACTTTCCTATTAAGCTCGTTACCCTATAGGTCTCGTTCTAGTCAAAATTTTAAGCTTAGGTTCGCGTTTGGTTTCGTTTTCCTAAGGCGGGCAAGAAGGAAACGGTGATGAAATCCGAGTCCTTATCTTAATTTGGCCAGGCCTTCCCTTTACTAGGAAATTAAAACAACCGTATTCAAATCCTCAGCATATATTCACCTTAAGGCATACAATAAACCCGCTGACAGGGGATTCGCGGGTGTTTCGAAAGCTTACCTCCCGTACCAGACGGGCGCAGAACCGCTGAAGTCGACTCGGGCCACGACTCCTATGTCATGTGCGAACCCGAGGGGCCGAGACGATATTGTAATCGTCGTCCTTCCCTGCAAACATTTTATATTAATGTACCTTCCTTAGGGTTTAAAAAAAAATAATTGTCCAAGTCCAAAGTCCAAATAAAGTGCAAAAGAAAAGAAATAAAAAAAAAATTAAAAAAAATGGAAGGTCTCTAAAAAAAAAAAATTCTCTCTTTTTTTTTAATTTTTCTTTCGCTCTTTTTTTTTTTGCTTTGTCTTTTTCCTTCTCTTTTGGCTTTAAGCTTTGATTCCAAGTCTTTAGTATCCAACTTCAAACCTGTAATACAAAGACACACCAAAGAAACGTAAAAAGAACAAATGAAATAAAAAAAAAACCTAAAAATTCTACCTAAGCACAAATCCGCGTCGGCGGCGCCAAAATGATATAATTTTTGAATGATGTTGTAGTAATGAGGTTCAAACTCTCGGACTTGTGAAGATTAAATTTAAAGATTTAATAAAATTATATACAAAAATATTAACAAAGTGGGCGAGAGGTATGAGAAAACAACCAAGACACTGATTCCACTATTACACATGAATTAATGATGGTAAATAATCCAAAACTCTAATTATCTTTTAAGTCCTTTATATCTTAACTCACTAATAATCAAGCAAATTCTCAAACATCAATTGTATCCCTTAAGCATAGATTATCTAAACAAAGCATAACCTATCTAATTGAATCACAACCGATTAGGAAAATTACGCACAATTAAAACTCTGCAAAAGCAGTGATTGAGTGAATTATAATTAAATATTAGAGAAAATAAAATAGTTACCAATTATTCATGCGTAAATAGCTTCCTCATTGCCTTGGTTGTGGGAGAATTAGCCGCTCATCATGTTGGAAACACGCTCAAAATCATTATTATTGCTCAAAGGGTGTTTACAATGATGAAAAGGGAGAAATAATTCAAAACCGGGTTTGTAACAATTATATTTGTTACAAACCATAGAACTACGACCCTCGGAAAATAAGACTGTCCGCGACAGTAACAAATAAGACTGTCACTGTAACAAATAAGACTGTGGGCCACAGTCGCTGAAACTGTAGCAAAATAAGACTGCCCTTGTGGGTCTTATGTTCTTCGTGTTTTCAGCAGCAGCAGAAAAATGGCAGCTCTGTAACTTGATTTTTTCTTCTTCTCTGGCTCTCCTCAGCCCCCAAACTCTCGACACCCCTTCTATGATACCTTGTGAACATATTTATACGTGATTGCGACATTGAATCTCCTCCATTAACTCCAAATAATCTTCATTTACTGGGATATTTTCTTTCTTTTTTTATCAATGATTTTGATTTTTACGCATCTGCAGCTGGATTAAATTCCTTAAATATTCTTCACGTTCCAAAGTGTTGATTAAGGCTTCCAAACACGTGCATTACACGTTTAGATTCACCACAACTCGTGTAAGCTCATGTTTTTCCTCCAACTCCCTTTTTGAATTAAACCAAGTTATCCAGACAAATTTGATCGAAACAAACACCCATACTAGCTTTGTTAGGACATATCACAACTACCCATGAAGTTTCAGCGATTGAATCGCACAAAAACTCCTCCAAAATCCGATCGAAAAATCTGCTTGTGAAAAGAAATATTTTCCCGCCAAAATATTTTTTGAATTTGTGAAGAAGGTCACCCCTTATCCAGTGGTCGCCCCTTATCCGTTGCTGGAGTCCGAATAACACATGTCCTTTGGGGTGCCTTAAGTAATTTTTCTGGGGTGTTTCCCAGCATTTTTTCTGGGTTCCTCCGGCGCATTTCTGGGGTGTTTTTAGTCTCTATCCTGGGGTGTAAAACACCACTTTTCGAGCCAATTTCGCCGCAAGAGCTTATTTTTCCAAAAACATCTATAAAAACATAAAATAACACAATAAGTATTTAATCGAGTCTAACAATACAGAACATTGAGAAAAAATAGACACATAAATGCGTCTATCAAATACCCCCAAACTTATTATTTGCTAGTCCTCGAGCAAAACTAAAAAATAAACCGAGTTAATCTCGATTTCTTCCTTGATTTATAAATTTCTACTTTCCTTTGGCCTTATTGAACAAAACGTAACGATGATTTTTTATTTTATTTTTTTCATTTTTTTTTCATTTTTTTTTTTTTGGAAACAAAATTACAAGACAACAATTTACATGGCCATGAGAGAAGGACTTTCAAAACTTGGATCTTCGCAACTTGTGATGTCTTGGTATCATGGATTCTAACAACTTATATCATTTGCTCTTATAACTTCAACTTTGATTTTTGAATTATTCTTTTCTATTGTTGCTTCTAAACCTAAAACGTCTTCAACTTTCTTCATAGATTTTGATGTCGCTCCGCTTGTTGATGATGATAAGTTTCTACTGAGAGAGAGTCGCAATCCAGTAACTAAGACTACATTGTGAGGTTGCTTTGTCTTTCTGGCATTTCCTGACCTACTTGCCTTTCCATCATGTATGGTTAGGTCCATCACGGTTACCCTCTAAAAGGAACAAGTTCTCTCCTGAATTTCAAGGATCTCAATGTCTTTTTCTCTAATGTCTCAAAAGGTTGTTATCCCTAGCATTCCAATTTCTATCTTTTCGGTGAGAAACATATGTAAACTTAGCTAACCGGATACCATGTGACGCTAGAAGTTTCAAAAGTGCAACTAAAAAGTTCTTCCCCACCCCCAAACTTAAATCTAACATTGTCCTCGATGTTCTAAAGATAAAATTAAAAGCATGAACAAGGAGAAACTGTTACCACTTGAAGAAAAAGAGTTAAGGAAAGATATTACCATGTTGCATGAGCATGGGTTACCTCCCAAGAAGTGCTAAGTTTAAAGTCTTCAGCCAGACTTAGGAAAGGATTAGTCAACTCGAACCGTATAACAGTAGCCGGAATAACTGTGGGTCTTCAAAACCAAATAGAGCTGACCAAAGGAAACTGCAGTAAACCAAGAAAATGAACAAGACTAGCATGCCCTTACCTAGTTTCCTGATTAAGACAACTACATCTAATTGTGGTTCAGGTTCAGGTTCTATAAAAGGGTCTAAATATATTTCTTTAGGCTGCAACTCCTCAAAAGTGAGATCCGAATTATTAGGTCCTAGAGTCTGTAAAAACTCAAATAAAAATTTAGAAGCACATAATAATAACCTAAATAATTGAGGATCCTCTAAGTCAATCAGGTTTGACTTACAAATTGACCAGTGATAGTAGTCATTCTTAAGAAAATTGATTCTAATTTCCTAAAGCATTTAGGTTTAGTCTCAAACTAAATTCGACACTGAAATATAAACGTTCCCACATTTGGAAGAAAATTTTGGTGGGAAAACAAAGTCAATGGTATCATAGCCTGGGCAAACCACATCAACCAGAGGATGGGTTTCTAATGACTGAACTTCTTTCTGGACATTATTAGGTTCGGGAAAACGTGTATGGAGATAATCTTGTACGATGGTTGAGGCACAAATGTCAAGCCCTACACGAGGGAACTTTCTAAGAGTTAAAGGTAAAGCACAGGGAGAATGATAATCACCCCCAAACTTAGAGTTTTGGGTGTCTCTAGGTAGACTAACTACAATTTCCCTAATTTCTAGATCATCGGAATCCTGAAAATGGTCAATTGCTTCTGTTAGGTTATACTCAGGTGATGCATCCTCACTCATATTTAAAAGCTCTACGAGTTCATCTTCTTCGTCTAAGACTATTGTTTCTAAATCGCTAGACTCTAAAACATTATTCTCAGAATAAACTCGTTCCTCTAAATCATTATCGGCTTTGTAAACAGGAAATACTACATCGTCTAAAACGAGGGTATCTCTAGTCAAATCCTCGTCCTTTTGAATAGGTGAATAATTATTAAAATTATTTGGATTTGAAATAGAAATAATATTATCATTGTAAAGCTCAATTGGAGTATCCATTTCCTGATCACTATTCCTACATAAGTATGATTCTCCATCAACACTATCCTCATCATAATAACATGAAAAAGATCGAACCTCATCAAAACAAGTAGTGCTACCAATTCTAACCTTGTTATCTTGATTATGTAAATAACTATCTTCATTCTCAAGGGTATTATTGGATACACTATATTGGCAATTCAAGTAATTTCGAGCAATTCTTTCGTTCGTCTCAGCTATCCGCTTGAGGTGGTCTTCTAAAGAAGGTTCACTCATTATTGTAGTTCTTTCGTCTATAATTATACTATTCATCTCAGCTAACTTACGCGTCGACTCAGCTAACTTCCTGAGGGACTCTTCTAAAGGAGGAATAGGAACAGAGGGATCATAAAAAGGACTACTTTTCAATAGTTTGATTGTATCCTCTAGAGACGAAGAACTAGTACTATAATCTTCTTGCTCGTAAGACTGATGCATGTGTGGATAGTAATTGGGCTCACCAGGGTATGACCCATATCCTTCCAAAGGATGGCGTTCCCAACCACTATTCCCAACATGGTCATAAAAAGGATGATGTCCATATTCAAATTCAGGTCGATAATCATTGTATTGGCTTCTATCATACCAGTTCGACATTCTTAATTGCAAGGGAATTCTACACAATCACAAACAAGGCTGACTCGACCAAATCAAACCTATAAAATCTAGCAAACAACAAGCATGATGGCTCCACTTAGATTGTTTCTAGACCAGCTTCTAATCTTTCGAAAAGGAATTCGTTACAATCTGAGCAAACCTCTCTGGAATCAATCCGAGTTTAAGTAAGTTGAATTGAGACGAGGGAAGCTGCGAGGAGCTTTGATACCCAAGGTCTCACCGGTATTATAAGGCGGCGCAGTCACGCATTCAACTCGCAGAAACCATCATGAACTTCAAAGTATGCTCAAAAGAGTAACCAATATTTTTCGAACGACTTTCCTATTAAGCTCGTTACCCTATAGGTCTCGTTCTAGTCAAAATTTTAAGCTTAGGTTCGCGTTTGGTTTCGTTTTCCTAAGCGGGCAAGAAGGAAACGGTGATGAAATCCGAGTCCTTATCTTAATTTGGCCAGGCCTTCCCTTTACTAGGAAATTAAAACAACCGTATTCAAATCCTCAGCATATATTCACCTTAAGGCATACAATAAACCCGCTGACAGGGGATTCGCGGGTGTTTCGAAAGCTTACCTCCCGTACCAGACGGGCGCAGAACCGCTGAAGTCGACTCGGGCCACGACTCCTATGTCATGTGCGAACCCGAGGGGCCGAGACGATATTGTAATCGTCGTCCTTCCCTGCAAACATTTTATATTTAATGTACCCTTCCTTAGGGTTTAAAAAAAAATAATTGTCCAAGTCCAAAGTCCAAATAAAGTGCAAAAGAAAAGAAATAAAAAAAAAATTAAAAAAATGGAAGGTCTCTAAAAAAAAAAAATTCTCTTTTTTTTTTTTTTTTCTTTCGCTCTTTTTTTTTTGCTTTGTCTTTTTCCTTCTCTTTTGGCTTTAAGCTTTGATTCCAAGTCTTTAGTATCCAACTTCAAACCTGTAATACAAAGACACACTCAAAGAAACGTAAAAAGAACAAATGAAATTAAAAAAAAAACCTAAAAATTCTACCTAAGCACAAATCAGCGTCGGCGGCGCCAAAATGATATTAATTTTTTGAATGATGTTGTAGTAATGAGGTTCAAACTCTCGGACTTGTGAAGATTAAATTTAAAGATTTAATAAAATTATATACAAAAATATTAACAAAGTGGGCGAGAGGTATGAGAAAACAACCAAGACACTGATTCCACTATTACACATGAATTAATGATGGTAAATAATCCAAAACTCTAATTATCTTTTAAGTCCTTTATATCTTAACTCACTAATAATCAAGCAAATTCTCAAACATCAATTGTATCCCTTAAGCATAGATTATCTAAACAAAGCATAACCTATCTAATTGAATCACAACCGATTAGGAAAATTACGCAAACAATTTAAAACTCTACAAAAGCAGTGATTGAGTGAATTATAATTAAATATTAGAGAAAATAAAATAGTTACCAATTATTCATGCGTAAATAGCTTCCTCATTGCCTTGGTTGTGTGAGAATTAGCCGCTCATCATGTTGGAAACACGCTCAAAAATCATTATTATTTCTCAAAGGGTGTTTACAAGTGATGAAAAGGGAGAAATAATTCAAAACCGGGTTTGTAACAATTATATTTGTTACAAACCAGAGAACTACGACCCTCGGCAAATAAGACTATCCCGCGACAGTAACAAATAAGACTGTCACTGTAACAAATAAGACTGTTGAGCGACAGTCGTTGAAACTGTAGCAAAATAAGACTGCCCTCTGTGGGTCTTATGTTTTTCGTGTTCTTCAGCAGCAGCAGAAAAATGGCAGCTCTGTAACTTGATTTTTTTCTTCTTCTCTGGCTCTCCTCAGCCCCCCAAACTCTCGACACCCCTTCTATGATACCTTGTGAACATATTTATACGTGATTGCGACATTGAATCTCCTCCATTAACTCCAAATAATCTTCATTTACTCGGGATATTTTCTTTCTTTTTTTATCAATGATATTGATTTTTACGCATCTGCAGCTGGATTAAATTCCTTATAAACATTATTCACGTTCCAAAGTGTTGATTAAGGCTTCCAAACACGTGCATTACACGTTTAGATTCACCACAACTCGTGTAAGCTCATGTTTTTCCTCCAACTCCCTTTTTGAATTAAACCAAGTTATCCAGACAAATTTGATCGAAACAAACACCCATACTAGCTTTGTTAGGACATATCACAACTACCCATGAAGTTTCAGCGATTGAATCGCACAAAAACTCCTCCAAAATCCGATCGAAAAATCTGCCTGTGAAAAGAAATATTTTCCCGCCAAAATATTTTTTTGAAATTGTGAAGAAGGTCACCCCTTATCCAGTGGTCGCCCCTTATCCGTTGCTGGAGTCCGAATAACACATGTCCTTTGGGGTGCCTTAAGTAATTTTTCTGGGGTGTTTCCAGCATTTTTTCTGGGTTCCTCCGGCGCATTTCTGGGGTGTTTTTAGTCTCTATCCTGGGGTGTAAAACACCACTTTTCGAGCCAATTTCGCCGCAAGAGCTTATTTTTCCAAAAACATCTACAAAAACATAAAATAACACAATAAGTATTTAATCGAGTCTAACAATACAGAACATTGAGAAAAGAATAGACACATAAATGCGTCTATCAAGAGCAAACCAAGCACATTGACTATGCTTTCAATGTTGACAATGAGGATGCCCATATATTGTTCAAGCAACTTGAGGCTCAAGTAAAGGCGGAAGAAAAACCTAGGAGGGAAGCACAAGCCAAGATGAAGGCTGATAAAAATAGGACACGTAGTGCTCGTGGTGGTGAAGGTAGCAGCAGTGGTCGTGGTGGTGAAGGTAGTGTTCCAAAACGGGGTCGTGTTCGTGGTGAATGATTGCTTTCCTAGTTTATTTATTTATGTTGTGGTGGACAAATGTTTAAGTTAATGGTGTGGACAAATGTTTTTTAAGGTTTATGAGACATGTTTTCGTATTTGGACAAAAAGTGTTGGATTTCTAGTTGTTGAATGAATGGTTTGTTTAGGTATGTAAAGTTTAAATTCATATGCCGGCATGCTTCTTTTAAGTTACATTGCCGACTGTCCCAGGGCCGGCAAGGTTATGAATTGTCAGACTGCCGGCCCTGACAACGGAAATTGTATAGTTACCAGGGTCGGCAAGGTAATACCATTCCAACCTAGCCGGCTGTTTACTCGCCGGCAGGGTAATATGTTATCGACCATGCCGGCTATTTGTGGCAAAAAAAAAACCTTCTCCTGATGCCTAAAATCATATAAGGTCGGCATGATAACAAAATTCTTACATTGTCGGCTGTTTATTAGCCGGCAGGGTAGTATGTTAGCGACCCTGCCGGCTATGTGTGGCAGAAAAACCTTTCTCTTGATGCCTAAAATCTTATCAGGTCGGCATGGTAACAAAATTCATACCTATCCGGCTGTTTATTTGGTCGGCATGTTGGAGAAAACAAACCTCGCCGGCGAAATCAAAATTCAAACTTTTTGCAAGTACAATTACTTGTACTTGGGCACTATAACGGCCAAATTTGGCCACCATCCTATAAATACACTACTTCTCTCTACAAAACAACCTACAAATAGTTTCATATACTATCCAAAGCTCATATCATCATACAATCCATCTAACTCACCCAATAGACAAACAACAATGACTTCATTTGATTCAAATGAAGATTTGGCAATCACAAAAGCATGGTATGCGGAAAAACAACTTAGACATCAATCCTCCGAAAGGGTGGATTCCACAACCTTTTGGGCTAGGGTACACAACAAATTTATCCAAGACTTTGGGAATCCAAATGCAAGAAGTGTTCAACAAGTGCATGAGAGGCACCTAGTCATTGAAAATACGATACTTGCATTTTTAGCTCTCCAACCTCGGATTTTTAACACTCGTCCCTTCACCTTGTCCATTGCACAATTTGTGAGTATTTTTGTGGTTTGTTTACGTGATCCATGTTGTTTTATCTTCCAATGAAATACCACTAACAAATGTAAGTTTTTTTTTGTAGCACGAAGTCGTGAAAGCGTGCTACTTGGAAGTAAATGGGGGAAGCATTCGCATTCGATGCAAGCTATCACTTCTTGGCCGAAAGAATCCCGGAGGATAACCCAGACTACTTGGATGCGGTATCGTCTTCGTCGGAGGAAGATTGATGGTTTTAGAAGTTTTAGTGTAGGTTTTATGGGTATACCTCTATGTAAGCCCTCACGAGACTATAACTCGTCCACTAGGGTCGCCTAGGGGTTCAAAGGCTTGATGCACATGCTAAGTGCATTCGTTTTTCCGTCGACAAGGATTAGGTTTTATGTTTCAATCAATGTAGTAATCAAAATCGCATGAATAAAGTAAATTACATCTTCCATATTTTGTTTTCTGTTCGGAATAAGTTTAGGTCGGCAAGGACATAAATCCTTAACATGCCGGATACATGTCAGCCAGCGGTATTATAAATTATGTGCATGCCGACTTTACGATAGCCGGCATTGTAGGAAATATTTACATGCCGACCATAAGATTGTTTCCCAAGATAGTTGGCGTGTTCTTCAACCGAGGACCATGCCGGCCGAATAATGGTCGGCAGCTTATTCAAATTGGGCACTGCCGGCCGAAAACTGGTCGACATCTTATTCAAAGTGGACCACGCCGGCCGAAGGCCGGTCGACACCCTATTTAAACCACGACCTTGTGCATTTTCAAAACCAAATTTTTGATCGAAATCGAACTCATTAGACAGATGAAAGGTTTAATCTACTGAATTCATAATTTCAAATTTTTAATCTAAACTCAATTAATTAACCTAATTAGAATTTCAGTGTTAATTAACCAAGGGCATATTAGCCACTTAGAAAATACAAGGTTAAGGGGTGGATTGGTTTTACTTCATAATGACCAGATTTTGTCTTATTAGGTATACCCCAATTAGTTTGAGTATACCCCAATCTCGCCAGTTACAAAAAGCCATGTTGTTGTTGGTTTGTCAGGTCGTTTTATTACAATAAGTAAAGACATGAACAATTTGGTATCTTTTGATGATGCATATGAATTGTTGCAAAGCGAACAGTGATATTGAAGTGGATGTGGTAAGTCGCATTTCAAATTTTTTAATTGATTTTTAAAACTTTTTAAGTTTGTTGTTATAACTAGTTTACAAATGTTCAAACTGCACAAAGCATGTTTGAACATTCTCATAAAGCTAAACCGATTAAACTTGAAATGTTGAATGGATATCAAGTACCAAGGGAATCACCTTACGTGATTACAAATGCTTTTTACAACCCCGGTCTCTTTTGTAGTATTAAGATTGCGGTAAATAAGAATTCGTTGCTCGGACTTGAAAAGATTTATAAATAAAAATATATACACAAAAATTTGTCACATGATCAAGAGATACTGGGACTCAGGATTCCACCATTAATCATTCACATGATTCATATATTTATTCCTAACAGTTATAGCTCAAATAATAAGGACTCTCATTCTTGCCAAGGTAGATTTTTAGAAGATTAATTGTAAATGGAAAGCATGGCATATCAAAAGTACTAAGACCAAGCATAAACCATCAAATGAAATGACAATGAATTAAAAAAAATCTTAAAACGATTAATTATAAGTGCAAGTAGTCAAAAAAAAATTAAATATAATTATCATATGTGTGAAATATAGCTTCCTCCATAACCCCAGTATTAGGGTTTAGCTACTCATATTAATCATGTTCTCAAAATACATTTTTATAGCTCAAAAAGTTGATTAAAAGATGAGAAAATGCTAAAACAAAGATTCGCAACAGTTATAAGCGTTACAATTCTGTATAAAACAAAACAGAAGTGTAGCAAAGAGCGATACAAACTCAGCGTTGTAAACAGCGACACAAGGAAACTGCTGCTGGTGATGTTGAAGAACGACGCTTCTGGAGCGTCAGTTCTTCGTCTTCTTCCTCTCCTCGAGCAGCAGCAGGAAGCTTTCCTGCAGCTTCCTGTTCTTCCTCCTCTCGGCTCCAAATCCTCCCAAACTCTTGATAACCCTCTATCAGCTCCCAAGGGTCCCTTTTATACCCAACAGGCGCAACGAATCACTCGCAATAACTCCACATAATCCTCCATTACTCGGAAAATATTTTTTTCCATTTTCTTCACTGTCAGCCGAGATATGATCTTCTTCATCCCCTCTGCCTGCGCATATGAGCTGTAATACTTCCATAGTTGCATAAACACTTAAGAAGATCAAATATCTTCCCCATTTAGTCCACAAAACTTCCCACAAATTCCTCTCACAGAGAACTCGAGCGTATCTCCCCTGTTTAACTCTCGATTGAAAGTTAGCGGATTCTAGCCAAATTTAACTCATTCCAACGCTCAGAATAATCTTGTTATACTCAATAGATATGACCCAATTAATTCCAGCCATTTAGTCTCTCCACAAATCCATCGAAAATCAATTTGAAAATCTGCCAGGGAGAGAATATATTTTCCCGCCAAAACCATTATTTGAATTTTTTGTTTCCCGCCAAAATTGTTCTTGATGTTTTGATCAATTGGTGATTATCCAGCCAATTATAACTGAATTCGATCATACCACTATCTCTGTTTAGCTCAATAGAAGATACCCAATGATTTTTAGCTGTTTAGTCTCACTATAAGACCTCCAAAATCCTAACCCTAATTTGACAGCACTATTCACCCATTTTCCCTCCAAAATTCAAATATTTGAAATGTTGAAGATGGTGTCCCCTAATCCAGTTTGGGGTGCGAATAGCAGATGCCTTTTGGGGTGACCTGGGGTGCCCCTTAGTAATTGAGGTGCCCCTTATCCAACGGTGAGAGTCCGAATAACACGTTTCCTCCGGGGCTTTTACCAACTTTTCGAGCCGAATTTTCCAAAAAAATGTTTATTTTCCAAAGGTGCCTACAAACACATAAAACACCAAAATTTGTACAAACTCGAGTGCCAACAATATATAATATTGAAATCAAATTAAACACAAAAATGTGTCTATCAAATACCCCCAAACTTATTATTTGCTAGTCCTAGAGCAAAATTTATTTTTGAAAAGATAAAAAGACTACACTTAGCACGTGCAGCAGGCCGTTAAATCGCTAGGTGGCCCTAGCCGCGGAGTGTTGTCTCCGGAGGGTTTACCAGCGGTGTACCCACAAAACCTTTACTCCTAAATGGTCACAAGTATCCAAAGAGCTATGAGGAAAAACATATTCTCAACCTATCTCCAAGTAAGTAGAATGCCAGAGAAATTAAAGGTGTCAGCTCTAAAGCTGACTGAAGAAAAGGGGAGACACATCCGCACCACTGCTAGATAAAGAGATATCCGCTAGCTAGATAAACATTGTAAGATGCGTCCGCTGCTTTACAGCTGGATAAGATTAGGAGAGAGATAAAAATGAGAGGGACATCTGCTACACAGCTGGACTAATTACGTGTGATGAGTTAAACCAGTGCTAGAAAGATCTTGTGCCAGATTGAAAGAAGACTAACAAAGCAACCAAATGTATCTTTCTTCGACTCTCTCATAGTGCTCAGTAGAAACAACGCCTTCTTCGGTCTTCAACTGTTGATGATAAACTCTCGAACCTCATAGAACCTTAACAATTAACTCTTCTCTTCGATTTCTTGCTTGACTTATAAATTTCTTCTTCCCTATGGCCTTATTGAACAAAAAGAACGTAATGATGTTTCATTTTTTTATTTTTTTTTATTTTTTTTTGTAAACAAAAAATTACAAGACAAAAATTTAGATGGCCATGAGAGAAGGACTTTCAAAACTTGGATCTTCGCAACTTGTGATGTCTTGGTATCATGGATTCTAACAACTTATATCATTTGCTCTTATAACTTCAACTTTGATTTTTGAATTATTCTCTTCTATTGTTGCTTCTAAACCTAAAACGTCTTCACTTTCTTCATAGATTTAGATGTCGCTCCGCTTCTTGATGATGATAAGTTTCTACTGAGAGAGAGTCGCAATCCAGTAACTAAGACTACATTGTGAGGTTGCTTTGTCTTTTTGGCATTTCCCTGACCTACTTGACTTTCCATCATGTATGGTTAGGTTCATCACGGTTACCCTCTAAAAGGAACAAGTTCTCTCCTGAATTTCAAGGATCTCAATGTCTTTTTCTCTAATGTCTCAATAAGTTGTTATCCCTAGCATTCCAATTTCTATCTTTTCGGTGCGAAACAGTATGTAAACTTAGCTAACCGGATACCATGTGACGCTAGAAGTTTCAAAAATGCAACTAAAAAGTTTCTCCCATACCCCCAAACTTAAATCTAACATTGTACTCAATGTTCTAAAGATAAAATTAAAAGCATATGAACAAGGAGAAACTGTTACCATTTGAAGCAAAAGAGTTAAGGAAAGATATTACCGTGTCGCATGAGATTGTGATACCTCCCAAGAAGTGCTAAGTTTAAAGTCTTCAGCCAGATATCGGAAGGAATTAGTCACCTCATAGAATCAAAAAGTAACAGCCGAAATAACTGTGGGTCTTCAAAACTAAAAAGAGCTGACAAAAGGAGACTGCCACAAGCCAGAGAGTGATAGTCTTCCTTAAACAGATGTGTCGACCCTAATCTCCTAAAATAATTAGGTTTAGTCTCAAAACTTAAAAATTGACACATTTTAAACTCATATGTTCCCACAATTGGTAGAAAAGTTTTTGGTGGGAAAACAAAATCGATCTTGGAATCATAGCCTGGGTAAACCACATCAACCAGAGGATGGGTTTCTAACGAATGAATTTCCTTATAGACACCATTAGATTCAGGAAAACGTGTATGAAGATAATCTTTTAGAATGGTCGAGGCATTGATGTCAAGTCCCAAGTGAGGGACCTTTTTAAGAGTTAAAACACACGGAGAACGATAATCACCCCCAAACTTAGAGTTTTCAGCGTCTCTAGATAGACTGGTCACAATCTCCCTAATTTCTAGGTCATCGGATTCCTGAAAATGGTCAATTGATTCTTCTAAGTCGGGTTCATCCTCACTCATTTCTACGAGTTCATTTTCTTTTTCTAAGTCTAATGTTTCTAAATTTCTAGACTCTAAAACAATATTCTCCGAATAAACTCGTTCCTCAAAACTATCATCGGCTTCGTAGACAGGAAATACTACATCGTCTAAAACGAGGGTATCTCTAGTCAAATCCTCGTCCTTTTGAATAGGTGAATAATTATTAAAATTATTTGGATTTGAAATAGAAATAATATTATCATTATAAAGCTCAATTGGAGTATCCATTTCCTGATCACTATTCCTACATAAGTATGATTCTCCATCAACACTATTCTCATCATAATAACATGAAAAAGATCGAACCTCATCAAAACAAGTAGTGCTACCAATTCTATCCTTGTTATCTTGATAACTATCTTCATTCTCAAGGGTATTATTGGATACACTATATTGGAAATTCAAATAATTTCGAGCAATTCTTTCGTTCGTCTCAGCTATCCGCTTGAGGTGGTCTTCTAAAGAAGGTTCACTCATTATTGTAGTTCTTTCGTCTATAATTATACTATTCATCTCAGCTAACTTACGCGTCGACTCAACTAACTTCCTGAGGGACTCTACTAAATAAGGAATAGGAAAAGAGGGATCATAAAAAGGACTACTTTTCAATAGTTTAATTGTATCCTCTAGAAACGAAGAACTAGTACTATAATCTTCTTGCTCGTAAGACTGATGCATGTGTAGATAGTAATTGGGCTCACCAGGGTATGACCCATATCCTTCCAAAAAAAAAAATAAAAAATCTTCTTCTTTCGCCCCTGTCGCTTTGCCTTTTACTCCAGTCTTTAAGTATTCACCAAAAACTTTGGCAAAATTTTCTTTCGCTCCAACTTCCAAAATCTGAAAGAAAAAGACAAAAATCCAAAAACGTAAAGAAGAACAAAAATAAAAATAAATAAAAATAAACCTAAAAAAAATAAAAATAAATCTATATACAAGTCCGCGTCGGCGGCGCCATTTTTTTGTAGTATTATGGTTGCGGTAAATAATAATTCGTTGCTCGGACTTGAAAAGATTTATAAATAAAAATATATACACAAAAATTTGTCACAGGATCAAGAGATATTGGGACTCAGGATTCCACCATTAATCATTCACAGGATTCATATATTTATTCCTAACAGTTATAGATCAAATAATAAGGACTCTCATTCTTGCCAAGGTAGATTTTTAGAAGATTAATTGTAAATGGAAAGCATGGCATATCAAAAGTACTAAGACCAAGCATAAACCATCAAATGAAATGACAATGAATTAAGAAAAATCTTAAAACGATTAATTATAAGTGCAAGTAGTCAAAAAAGAATTAAATATAATTATCATATGCGTGAAATATGGCTTCCTCCATCATCCCAGTATTGGGGTTTAGCTACTCATATTAATCATGTTCTCAAAATACATTTTTATAGCTCAAAAAGTTGATTAAAAGATGAGAAAATGCTAAAACAAAGATTCGCAACAGTTATAAGCGTTACAATTGCGCTGTATAAAACAAAACTGAAGTTATCAAAGAGCGGTACAAACTCAGCGTTGTAAACAGCGACACAAGGAAACTGTTGTTGGTGATGTTGAAGAACGACGCTTCTGGAGCGTCAGTTCTTCGTCTTCTTCCTCTCCTCGAGCAGCAGCAGGAAGCTTTCCTACAGCTTCCTGTTCTTTTTCCTCTCAGCTCCAAATCCTCCCAAACTCTTGATAACCCTCTATCAGCTCCCAAGGGTCCCTTTTATACCCAACAGGCGCAACGAATCACTCGCAATAACTCCACATAATCCTCCATGACTCGGAAAATATTTTTTTCCATTTTCTTCACTGTCAGCCGAGATATGATCTTCTCCATCCCCTCTGCCTGCGCATATGAGCTGTAATACTTCCATAGTTGCATAAACACTTAAGAAGATCAGATATCTTCCCCATTTAGTCCACAAAACTTCCCAAAAATTCCTCTCACAGAGAACTCGAGCGTATCTCCCCTGTTTAACTCTCGATTGAAAGTTAGCGGATTCTAGCCAAATTTAACTCATTCCAACGCTCAGAATAATCTTGTTATACTCAATAGATATGACCCAATTAATTCCAGCCATTTAGTCTCTCCACAAATCCATCGAAAATCAATTTGAAAATCTGCCAGGGAGAGAATATATTTTCCCGCCAAAACCATTATTTGAATTTTTTGTTTCCCGCCAAAATTGTTCTTGATGTTTTGATCAATTGGTGATTATCCAGCAAATTCTAACTGAATTCGATCATACCACTATCTCTGTTTAGCTCAATGGAAGATACCCAATGATTTTTAGTTGTTTAGTCTCACTATAAGACCTCCAAAATCCTAACCCTAATTTGACAGCACTATTCACCCATTTTCCCTCCAAAATTCAAATATTTGAAATGTTGAAGATGGTGTCCCCTAATCCAGTTTGGGGTGCAAATAGCAGATGCCTTTTGGGGTGAACTGGGGTGCCCCTTAGTAATTGAGGTGCCCCTTATCCAACGGTGAGAGTCCGAATAACACGTGTCCTCCGGGGCTTTTACCAACTTTTCGAGCCAAATTTTCCAAAAAATGTTTATTTTCCAAAGGTGCCTACAAACACATAAAACACCAAAATTAGTACAAACTCGAGTGCCAACAATATATAGTATTGAGATCAAATTAAACACAAAAATGTGTCTATCAGTCTCCCTATTCTTTACCCTGAAACTAAATCTAGCCATCAACCCAACACTGCGGCTCTCAACATGGTAATTTTAATTTTAATGTTAACGGATTGGAGAAAGATATGATGGACCGGGTGTCAAAAGAGAAAAAAAGGAACAGACAGGCAACTTAAGATGTCGCACAATTATCAACTTCGAAATTCAACATTCAAGAATTAAAGATATATATATATATATATATCGATACTGTTAGAATAGTAGAGTATAAGAAAATGGCTGCAGAAATGAAGAAAGCTCAAGGAGAGGAATCCTTGGAATGGACACGTCAAGGATGAATCAAGCACAACCGCCTCTTGGGCTAGATGAATTTTATAAAATTCAAGGCACGACGGCACTCAACATCAGTTGACATTGATTCTGATGAGGAGGACTCCTTTGATGAGGATATCAATAATGTTATTACACCGGTTTAGTTATTAGTTTTAAATTCTAGATGTAATAATTAGTTTGATTTCAATATAATCCTTAGTATTAAATTCAATGTAATCCTTAGTGAAATGACGAGGGTACCCAAGTACACCACAATCTTTTCGATATCAACCTATAAGTCTGATACCTCATGTGATCGTCTATGGACAAAGTCGAGACAATATAATGACAAGGTAATCATTTGATAATAGTTATGGTGCAAGACCGATATACTATAGGAAACCGCAAATGCAGAAAAACCTAGGAACCTAGTCCAGTTTTGAGTATTCTCAGAATTAAGCCGCTATACAAAGAACAAAGACAACTTCGTATAGTTGAGACCAAGTAATCTACCCCTAGTTACTTAGTTTCCTCAGTATCCCTACGCCTACAACCTCCTGGCCAATACACGTGAATCCCAAGAAAGAAACCACTACCTTGAGTTGCTTTACCGATGTAAAGTCCTCAACACTCAACTCTTTTTTATCGTTTTCCAAACAGTAAAGGAACAAAGTTGTTTGGTAACCACTCTATCAATCTTTGAATAAAAGATATGTTGAGTTTTGAGAAAGGCTCTTCCGTTTAACAAGTAAACTCCTTTGTCGGGTTTAGATCAATCAAGATCTTTATTACTGAAGTAATTAAATATAGATTCACAGTCAATCTAAATAGATCTCAAAAGAGAACTACAAAGAGATGTCGATACATACAAAGATAAACAATATCTATTCGGATCCTAGATGATCAATATATATGCACGAAGCCGTGATGCGAAACCAATCAAAAAAATCTTCTTGTCTTCAAATTTTTAATTGTACCTGCACACAGAACTTGATTCCACTTATGATCGATAACACACATAACGGAGTTTATTAACAATGGGTGATCACAAGTTGTCTTCAGATCTAAAAATAGTTCTGAAGATCATGTGATTCCCATCGATCCTTTGATCTAGTTTGAGTGACCTTATGTCAGAAGAGAAGGTTCTCAAGAATAATCAAACTAGGTGCAAGCAAAGGTTCAACAACCGTTAGTCAATCAAATCAATAATCAAAAACTAAAATAACAATGCAATTGCATAGTTTCCCACCAATGGTATTTTGTAGAGCCTCTTGATCCCCAGAAGTCTTTAAATTAGCGGACGTAAGAGATTCGCTTAATTAGGTACTATCCTCTTCGGAATAGTATTACAAGTAGTATTATTAGTCGGCTCCACCAAAAACAATAAAAATGAAGCTTACCTGGCTAAGGATAATCTGTAAGAAGAACAAACTTCATTATTTATAGACCAAGGATGTTTGGACAACAAGGAAATTCCAAAACCAAAAAGATTCTCAAGATATGCAATAAAGTACGTAATTTCGGTTTTCATATTTCCAATTAATATCCAAATTGTAATTCTGAAATCTCTCTTAGAAAATATCTAATATTAGATTAGCACTTGACTAATATATTTTTTCTAAAGATATGTTTTAATTGCTGGAAAATCAAAACATATAAATTCAACAATCTTAATTAAAAGATTCTCCAATATTTCGTTTGTATGTATCGAGGAATATCTTTGAACAATCAATGATAAAAATTATACACATGTTCAAATTATGTCGACATATAGAACTTTCCTATCTAGCAAACCCTAATTATAAATTCACATGAACCCTAAAGTATATGTGAATATCGAAAATTGATTTTTCTCTTGGGATCGGTTCTACCATGACTCCTAACATAGGATCGATTCTACCATGACTCCCAATATAGGTAAGGATCGGTTCTACCTTGACTCCCAACAAAATCTATGATCGGTTCTACCTTGACTCCCAATATAGGTAGGGATCGGTTCTACCTTGACTCTCAACAAAAGCTAGGATCGATTCTACCTAAATTACTTCCTTAGGTACAAATTGTTCATCTAATAGATCTTAAAAGAAGACCATACCAAAACTCCTATTGATTTCCTTTCGATTAAGAAAAAAGTTCGTATATCTACTTCCTAAACCAATGTGATAAAACATGGTTTCCTAGTATGAAATCATACCTACATTCAATACACAATCAAGTAAGAAGTTACATATATTATGTCGATATCACATTTACGAAGTTCAAAAGATAAGCGTTATACTTCGTAATTCAATATACCATATCAAAGCATTCAAGAAATGGTATATACTTCCTTGACACTTCGATCATAACAATATGACCAAGTCTAATACTAGAGTATCGTATATAACCTCGCATGTTATGTTTTCAATCTTGAACGACTTGAAAGAAATGATAGGAATGGAAATAAGTCAAGTCAGTATTACTAATCTTGGAAGAATGATGTCTTCTTTGTAGTCGATACGTCTTCGCGCGCGTTCTTTAGGTCTTCAGAGTAATACTTGTATGTCTCAATATTCCTGGACTTTCTATCCTAACGTAAACGAAGTTGACTCTAGTAATCTAAATCAAATGACTATACTTAAGTTTTGATACTAAAATATGACAAACAAACTTGACATACCAATGCTTGGTGGGTTCAACCGAGCAACTCTATAACATTTAGTTTCGAATTCGATATGCTTAATTTTTATTTTTTTTATTTTTTTTATTTTTGTTTTTCCAAATATGATCCTTAGTTTGATTCAATGTTTGTTTAGTTCATGTTACACTTATCAAATTACATTAATAAAACTAAAATGATACTGATAGTAAAAAAAAATCTTGTGGTTTTCCCCCCCTCGAATTTTGCCCAATTGTGTGCAGTGAGATCTTTTCTTAGTATTAGATATAAACCTCGCTTGAATTCTCTCTTCTTCCATTCTATACTCTCTTGCGTGCACACCTCGACATTGTTGAAATTCTTTCCTCAAATTTTTATCTGGGTAACTTTTCCAACTGGTATCCTGTCTGAAATGACGAGGGTACGGAATATACCATAATATTTTCGCATCAACCTGTTACATACATACCTTGTATAATTCTACATAAACGATAACTGCCAAAAGATTATTTCAACAAGGTGCAACTTGGTAAATAGTCTAAGTTCTGAACCGAATAAAACCGTAGGATCAATTACCAAGTGGATTAACGTATGAGTTTGATTACTTAATTATTAAAAAAGTATAATACAGAGAAAAAAGTAATCATATAGACACACAAGATTTTGTTAACGAGCAAATTGCATGGTAGAAAAACCACCTAGTCAAGTTTTGGATTTTGATTTTAGGTGATGTTTGGTTAAGGTTAGGTTTGGGGAATTAGATGAGGATAAATATTTTCATTTGGAAATGATCAAAGATTAAATCGGGAGGAGGTAGTAGTAGGAAGCGGCGATCGATGGTGCAAACTGAAAAAATTGGCTCAGTGAAGATTATTTCTACAAATGGGAAAATTATGGTTTAGTCCAAAAACCCGTCCAACAATATTAGTTAGTCCACCCCAAGTCAATCGGTGCAGATTAGCCCAACAGTTATTTAAAAAGACGTAAATACGTTATTACCATTTGCACAATTTTTATAATGCACACGTGCAACGAATAAAACATGTACTACAACTGACACATTAGAAGCCGCCATGTTATTTATTTTACATACCTGAATAAAAACTGGAAAAAAAATAACATAAAAAATCAAAATAATCATTTGTACGAGAGAAACAGAAACCAAAACCAGTACGGAAATAAATCGAATTGCTAACTGAGAGAAAACTAAAATTATCATAATCTAGAAGAAGTCTTCATCATCAAAAGCCATTGATGAAAAATACAGTAGCAGTAACATCATGGTGAAGAATAAGCAACAACAAAATAGTCTATAATAATCATCATCTAAACGGAAATCAAGAATTGAAACCAAATCAAGAGCTTCGAAGAAAACAAGGCAAAAACAAGTAGAAGATTCAACATCTAATCAAGTAGAACAAATTCCAAAATTATCATCATATAAAAACGAAATCAGCGATTATAAAGAAATCAATACCTTCAAGAAAAACAAACAACAACAAAGAGAAGATTCAACGTCTATTCAAGTAGCAAAAGGTAAGATCATATGTTACTTTCATATAATGGCTTGTTATGTGTGTACAAATGTTATTTTTTTCAGAGTTGTGATGGTAGTGTATAGATTTGTACAACTGCATGATGTTTCAGGGATATATTGGCATGTTATATGTGTATGAATAATTTTTTCTCTCGGATTTGTTATGGTAGTGTAAAAATTTATATACTGGTATGATGTTTTATGGATATATTGGCATGTTACGTGGGCATAAATGTTGTTTTTCTCAAGTTTATTATGGTAGTGTACTGATTATATACCGATATGTTGTTCAGGAATATATTGGCATGTTATGTGGGTATGGATGTTGTTTGTCTCATATTTGTCGTAGGAATGTGCATATTTGCTCACCAATATGTTTTTTCAGTGATATATGGAATGTTATGTGGGGATGGTTGTTGTTTGTCTCAAATTTGTTGTGGTAGTATACATATTTGTACATCAGTATGCTGTTTCATGGATATATGGACTGTTTTATGGCTTGAATGTTGTTTTTCTCAGATTTGTTGTAATAGTGTACATATTTGTACAACAGTATGTTGTTTCGGGGATATATGTAATGTGTGGGCATGCATGTTTAATTATCAGATTTGGTGTAGTAGTTTACATATTTTTACACCTGTATAATATCTCAGGGACACGTGGATTGTTTTGTGGGCATGCATGTTGCTCTTTTAGATTTCTGTAGGAGTGTACATAGTTATACACCTATGTGATATCTCATGGATATATGGGATGTTCTGTGTGGGCATGGATGTGCGATCTGTTAAATTTATGTATGAGTATACATAGTTTTACACCTATGTGATATCTCAAAGATATGTTAATTGTTCTGTGGTTATGAGTATTATGTATGTTTCTCGGTTCTTATTTTCATTTATCCATTTGATAGATAAAAAAAGAAACCTTATAGATATGGTTTATATGCACTCAGCAACTTTGTGGACAAGTTCTTTTGAAAATGATAAAAAAAAAAGAGGAAAATCCTAATAAAGCGTGGCTCATTGAGTTACAACTACGGAAGCAAAAGGAAAGACCATTTTGGGAAATCTTAGATTTTTTTTTATAAAGAATACGATGAAGAAAATCTCAAAACTGAGAAAAATGAATGGTTTAAGAATTCAGATTCAATATTGAAAATTGTGAGACTATACCACCATGATAATATAGCGGAACCAAAATTGATTTGTTTTTATTATTGGCAAGAAGGATATGCAAGCGGGAGTAAAGAGCATACCTAAAGAGTTATCTTTAATTTTTGGATTGGAGATGGTGGCATCAGAACCAGCATAATGAAAGATGTAAAAACAAAAGCTAAATTGACATATTATCCTGTGATAAACAAATTGAAACTAAAGTAACCTGCTCAGCTGTGAAAGTTATATGCAGAGCAAGCAATCTTATGCATAATGATGGAAAAAACAAAAGTGAAAAAGGAGATTAAAAGAATTGAAGAATATTTGGTAAGTTGTTTGGTTTGTACCTATGCATCACAATATTTTTTATCCAAGCAAATAAAAGCATGATTAACAAGAACCAGTTTGAACACTACTTTGAATTATTGGATAGAATGAAGAGAACTTGCTGGAGAATTCATATACACACTTATTTGATGAAGAGCATTAAAAATATGTATATATTCATACACCATTATTTGTTAATAGTCGTGTGATATATTTTTCGGTAAGTTTATATGTGCACAATATTGTACACATGTATTTAAGGTGGATAATAAAAGTTGCACTAGTTTGTACACTTTTTGTTCGTTGGCTACTGTTACATTTCTAATTCTTTTAAATATTTATTTGTTAATGCAGTATTGGTTTGCTGAACACAATCATAGCATTGCGCCGAGAAATAAAGAAGGTATGCCACTTGTAAGGAAGATAATGAGCGACATTAGTATCACAATTGAAAAAAAAATGGATGACACAATGATTGTATTCAAATAGGATTCACATAACTCTCTTAACTTTACTAGTCAAGTGCAACACGGGAGAAAGAAAAAAAAGGCCTAAACTAAGCCAGAAGAAACTCCCAAGAGACCAACATCCCCCACTCCCAGTTCCACAGAAGAAAAACAAACACTCAAGATAGCAGTGCCCTCCCTACTTTTTTCTAGACCGAGCGCTTTTTCGTCTACCAAGTTTTTCATTATCTGTGACTTCCGTCCTGCTGATTTTAAAGCCAATTCATAATTCGGTTTTGGTGCCTTCCAGCTATGCTACGAGAAAAGCTGAGCAGTTTTTTACTATTTAAACCATAATTTATTTATTTTTTGAATAGTTATGTTGCATCAGTAAAGCTTCTCTTCCTTGGGCATTATTTGACATGTGAAGTATTTAGGTTTAGCTTTATAGATGATTCCTTTGTATGTAAAAGACTGCTTCTGAACAACTAATCTGGACTTTTCAGGTGTGTATCACAAGATTTAACGCGGTCCTAGAGCCTGAGTGAGTATACTTTCAGAAGTAATAGCTACTCTTTGGTAAGTGTACTATCTCGTCTCCTGCGTACACTGACGGGTGCTGGGGTTTTGTAGGTATAGGGCCCATGATGCAGATGAAATCGCAGGTGCTGGTCTCCAGCTTGTTAGACAGTCATCAACTTCTCTTCCTGATGATGCTGTTAACAGAACTGTGTATCTTAGAAATTTAGACCCGGAAGTCACCACTAGTGAACTTATCGAGGTTCGTTTGAAAGACTTCACTTCTCTTTCTTTAAAAACTTGGTTTTGATATGTTCGTTTCCGAAACTTATGATGTTCTTTACAGGTCTTTCAAAACTTCGGAAGAGTAGAACTAGTTAAATTACTTTTTAATCTTAGAACACACCGGTTGGAAGGATCTGGATTCGTCCAGGTAAGCATGCTTTTAATGTTAATGGCTTTCGATTTTTTTTTTGGTGGCGTTCTCATTAAAATACTTTGTTTCCTTACAGTTTTCTACAGCCAAAGAAGCAAAATTGGTATTAGACGGAAGGTTATTAATAAATGAGAACATTGTATATGTTTTTATGTATAATGTTGATGCACACATTATTTTCTATCGTGTGAGTGACAACTTTCTCCATCAATTAAAGCAGATTTATATTCACTTGACTTTTTGAATAGTGTTCATCCAAAAAATATTCGATCTTCTCTATTAACTTTCTCACGATAGTGCTTTCTACTATATGTGCACAACAATATACACCTTAAATACAGGTGTACAATATTGTACATTGGTGACAAATTTTAAAAAATGTGTTTTGTACAACAATATACACCTGTAACACAGATGTACAAGATTGTAAACCTATGATAAATATTTATATTTTGCATGTGTACATTATTGTTGACATGATTTTTTATTTTGAATTTGATCAATTTTTGTGAGTTTCCGGATGCAACCAGAATGGGTAAAAGCTTATATAGATCAAGAGAAAATCCTTGTGGATGAGTACTAAAAGAAGGGGGAAGTCAGTAACACAGAAACTCTGAAAGAAAATCTGCGCAAATTTGAAATGCAAAGAGAAAACTACACGAAGAGCTTACTGATTTGGAAATTAAGCATAAAACTTGTTATTTTGATTGATGAACAAAGACGATATGTTCACGATATTTATCCCGGAAGTTTGCTAAATGATCAGCTGAATCTTGTATGTGTAGATACTTTGAACAAAATCTTTAAGTTTACAAAAGAATTACAAAAGAAAGATGAGTAGGAGGAAGAAGAAGAGGGTGGGGAGAAGGGTTTCAAGGTGAGAAGAAAGTGGAGGAAGAAAAGGAAAATGGGGGAACCATGATGAACTGGATGGCGACAATGAGGGTGATGAAGATAATGAATATGAGGTGAGGATGATGAATATGAGGCTAACAAAAATAAGGATGGGGAGGACAACAAGAATAAAAGTGAACATGAAAGTGAGGAAGGAACAAACAACAAGGATGGGGAGAATGAGCGAAAGGGTAGTGAATCTGACACATGAGTCCAGTCTGAAACTGCTAAAATCCGACGTCTTAGAGCACAGCTCGGTGAACTCATAAGTTTTGTTATCTCAAGCTTGTTGTCAATGCTAGATGATCAAAATTACATCTTTATTTATATAATACTAAGGTTAAGTCTCATACTAGGTATAGAAGTTGGTAGTTTAGTGTTAGACATCACTGAATAACCCTCAAAGACTGAAGATCGACAAAGACATTTGGAGAACTTCATCATCAAAGATATGTGAAGACTGGACCATTCTATTTACTCATATGCATTCCCATTCTAACTATATGAGACTATATCATATGACTTCTAGTATATTTGATATTGCCAAAAAGAAATTTCAAGTCAAGCTTGTCTTGTAAACATGTCGAAATATGATTGAAGTAATGGATGTTTATTGCTACTTAATAATGTTAGTTCGAAACAATTTATTATTCAAGAACTTTTTTTGTGTCATATGGATCATTTGAAAATTGATCAAGCAATAATATTTATAACTTTGACAAATGGGAATGTTTTTTTTTTCCCAGAAGGAAAAATACAGGAACAAAAGAAAAACAAAAAGGACTAGAAGCTAACTATCCATAAATGACATTAGATAAAAGTCTAGCAATAGAGAGGGGGATTTAGGAAGATGTACATGTGGCTTGGACATTATGCTTAACAATATAGGAATCAAGATTATGAGCTGAGGAATTAGATCTTCTCTTTACAAAGTTGTAGTTAGCCGAGGTAAGAGAGTTGGATAAATCTATTTGTTTCTTCAATCAATCTGAGAATTCTGGAGGGGATCCGAGTAGATTCTCCCTTGAGAACTTTAACCACGGCCTGATAATCACCTTCTATAATGCAATGTTGGAACTGCATTTTTGTTAGAGCATTACTTAGTTGAACCCACCAAGCGTTGGTATGTCAAGTTTGGTTGTCATATTTTAGTATTAAAACTCAATTAGAGTCCCTTGATTAAATGTACCTAGAGTCAACTTCGTTTAGGTTAGACTAGAAAGTCTAGGAATGTTGAGACATACAAGTATGGAGATCGTGAAGACGTATCGATTACAATGAAGACATCATCCTTACACTTGAGGTTAGTAATACTGGCTTGACTTGTTTCCATTCCTATCATTGCTTTCAAGTCGTTTAAGATTGAGAATATAACATGCGAGGTTATATTTAATACTCAATTATTATACTTGGTCATTTTATTATGATCAAACTGTCAAGGAAAAATATTTGATTACGAAGTATAACGTTTATCTTTTGAACTTCGTAAATGTGGCATCGACATAATCTGTGTAACTTGTTACTTGATTGTGTATTGGATATAGGTGGAATTTCATCCTAGGAAACTATGTTTGATTACATATGTTAAAAGGAAGTACATATACGAAACTTGTTTCGTAATCGAAAAGAAATGAATAGGCGTTTTGGTCCGGGTTTCATTGAAGGTTTATTGGATGACCAATTCAAACCTAGGTAAGAACTTTGGTAGAACCGATATTGACTTATGTTGAGATTTATGGTAGAACCGATTTTTACCTAGTTTGGGATATACGGTAGAAACGATCTTAACTTATGTTGATAGTCTTGGTAGAAACCGATCCTTACCTTTATTGGGATACATGGTAGAATCGATCCGTACCTATATTTGGAGACCTGGTAGAACCGATCTTAACCTATGTCGGGAGTCATGGTAGAACCGTTACTAAGAGCAAAATCGATCCTCTACATCTATATATTACTTTACGGTATTGTGTGAGTTTGGAATTAGGGTTTGCTGAATAGGAAAGTACTAGATGTCGACATAATTTGAACATGTATATAATCTTATCTTTTATTGTTCAAAGATATTTCTTGATACTCAAAGTGATCCCAAACCAAAATATTGAGAATCTTTTAAATAAGATTTTCGATTATATGTTTTTGATTTTCCAGCAACCAAAGCATATCTTTTGGAAAGTTATATTAGTTAAGTGCTAAACTAATATTAAATAATTTCTAATGAGAGAGGAATTACAGGTTGGATATTAGTTGGAAATTTGAAAATCGAAATTAGGTACTTATTGCAAATCTTGAGAATATTTTAGGCTTTGGAATTTCCTTATTATCCTAAGAGCCAGGCAAACTTCATTCGTGTTGTTTCTGGTGGAGTCGTCTATCCGTAGAGGAAAGTACTCTAATTACGCGAAATCTCTTACGACCGTTCGTTTAAATACTTTTGTGGGATCAAGAAGCTATATGAGTACCGTTGGTGGGAAGCTAGATAATTGCATTGTTATTTTAGTTTTCGATTATTGATTTGATTGACTAACGGTTGTAGAAACTTTGATTGCACGTAGTTTGATTATTCTTGAGAGTCTTCACTTCTGACATAAGGGTCACTCAAACTAGATCAAAGTATTGACAACGGGATCTTTAGAACTGCTTTTAGATCTAAAGACAACTTGTGATTATCCATTATTAACAGACTCTTTTCTGTGTGTGATCGATCATAAGTGTGTTCAAGTTGTGTTGTGCAGGTACAATAGAAGGCAATTGAATATTTGAAGATCAAGAGGATTTTTCTTATTGGTTTTTGTATCTCGTGATTTGTGCACACTTTTTGATCGGATGGGATCCAACTAGATCTTGTTTATCTTTGATAGACTTGTGATTATCTAGTTGATTAACATCGCATCTCTTTATAATTCTCTTTGAGATCTATTTAGATTGATTATGAATCTAGTTGTAATTACTTCGGTAATACGGATCTTGGTTGATCTAAACCAGACAAAGGAGTTTACTTGTTAAACAGAAGATCTATTGTCGTACTCAACATATATTTATCTTAAAGATTGAATAGAGTGGTTACCAAACAACTTTTGTTCCTTTACTATTTGGAAGACGATCAAAAGGAGTTGAGTTCTTAAGACTTTACATCAGTAAAGCAACTCAAGATAGTGATTTCTGTCTTGGGATTCACGTGCATGACCAGACGGTCGTAGACGCAGGGATACTGAGGGAACTAAGTAATTAGGGGTAGATTACTTGGTCTTAACTATATGAATTTTGTTTTATACTTTGTATAGCGTCTTATCTCTGAGAGTATTCAAAACTATACTAGGTCCCGGGGTTTTTCTGCATTTGCGGTTTCCTTGTTAACAAATGAGGATAACCAGACTTTAAACCAAATATGCCTCCCATAGATTAAGCTTATTTATTGATTTCCTGATTTACGATCTAAACGGATGATCAAATCAAACGATAGATCCAGGTGATGGAAATCGATAGCAACATAGACAAAAGTCTGGCTATCCTCAAAATCCGTACTTATGCAACCTGAAGTGTAGCCTAGATTATTATTCACCTCACAAGTATAAAACTTGCGGAATCAACAAAGTATGAGACGAAAAGACTTTTTTGATTACTATATATCGTGAATGACGGAGCAAGGCTTTACAAATAATCGATCAGTATACTCAAGTTATCAAGATAAAAGATAACTGGACCTGGCTTCACGAATCCTAATGAAGTCTTTGTAGTCGTTAAACCCTAAAAGGGTTTCTGGAGAGGATGACTCTAGATACAACTAGGACACACCAAAAATTAGTGTCAAGATTTAAAGATCCCAGTTGACAAGAGTTCCCCTTATATAGACTTCAAAGCCTGGGTTGTTTTAGGTTTAAGCTAAGATAGCTTTGGAACCAAACAATCAATATTCACCGTTATATGAAATCTTTGAATCTTATTCACATATACAAGATATACACTATGGTTAGGTAAACCGTAATAGAACCGTGTATAAAGACTATGTTCAATATGGTTAGCCGAAACTAGCCTATTTGAACTTAAAAGCTTAACACTCATTTTCATGTTCACCGGACATTAATATTGAGTCACAATTATGTGATCAAATGAGTCTAGTGTTAATTAGAGAATTGATCAAATGAAAATTACTTCAAGGAAATAATTAAATCGCAATTGAATCACAATCAACATTGTTTGTAAATGTACAAAGTACAAGTACTTGAACTGTTCGTGAATCGGCTGAATCATAGTACGTGGACCGGTTTGAAAACTTACATGCAATGACCGAGTTTCGGAATCAACAAAACTACTCAGTTCATAAACCGGTTTGCACACTTATGCAATTATAGAGTTTCGTACTCTTACAGAACTTTTCAGTTCACGTACCGGTTTGCAAACTTTGAAATAATTCAAAGTTCCGGAGTCTACAGAACTTTTTAGTTCAGTACCAGTTTGCAAACTTTGGACCTTTATCGATTCCGGAGTTCACAGAACGTCAGTTTACGTACCGGTTTGGATACTAAACTAGTTCTAGAACATGGAACTGTTTTGGCTCGCCTACCAGTTTGATTATTTTAATCTGGTTCCCTTACCACACCACAACGGTTTTGTACGAATATACATACCTATCTGGATCACGAAACAAACAGATTTTCCCATGATGTACATATGAGTATGCATATCACACAAATCTAAAAGTCGATATATATCTACTCCGCTACGTGTACGAATACATGTAATACGGCTTCAGACAAATTTCGAATAAAGTAATTATATATTTCTCTAAATCGATTCGAAACATTCCTGAATATCATCAATGACACATATCAGTGTTTCAGACTATTTTCGAATGATAAACTTGAGTCATGATTTGGTTTCGAACAATAAATTGTTCTCCACCGAATTTGATCAAGTATGAACAAATGTTCATTAAGGTTAGTCATTATTTTTCGACAAATTCGTAAACTAAATAATTAGTTCTCGACTCAAAATTCTTGTATATGCAATCTAGTCTAGTTAGTTATTCAACAATAGTTTCAAGATAGAATAGTGAATATAGCTTGAGAAATAGGTGGTTCAGTCTTCACTTACCTTTTATTGATGAAGTTCTCCAAAAGCTTCGGTTGATCTTCTCCTTCAAACGGTAGAACGAAAATGATGACTGGTTCGTTTTTCAACTCCACTATCCTATACCGAGACTTAGCTAATTGTAGACTAGAAATCAAGATATAATTTTGACAACTAAATTTGACAACAAGCTTGATATAGAAACACTTGTGAGTTCGACTGAGAAATGCTCTAACAATCTCCCCATTTGTCAATTTTAGTGACAAAACTATTTAATACATATGGATAACCAAAATAAAGTTTTGAAAAAACTTCTCGATCCACCATGTCTTCTTGATTTCCTTGGTTTCTCCAACTCTCCTTGAACTCTTCGTTATTTCAAGTTGCAATAATTCTGAACGTGTTCAACTCAGCATCGTTGTTGTTGAAGAACCGATTCCATAGCGATAACAACTTTTTGAAAACAAATATTCTCAATCGTTGTTATACATAAACAAAGTATTATTATAATCTTCAAAGTTCAATTATATCTCAACTCTGAAGTAATTCTATGGTGATATGTTTCTCCCCCTTAATCAATACTTACATCTTTTGTATAATAGGTAAACCTATTGCTTAAATGATTTACTCCCCCTTACATAATGATCCGTAAATCATATGTATGTAGTATGAAACTACTAAATAATTCTCCCCGTTTTTATCAATAAAATTAACAAAGGTACGAAAATCGCGGGATAGTAATAAATAAAACCAAAAGATATCTCAAGTTTTAAGGAAGATGGAGATACTACATAATAACATAGTTAAATGTAACTCCTTATATCAACTTATTTAGATGATATCACACAGTAATAAATACTTAGAGCTCATCCTAGGAGATTATAAAGATACAAGCATCCCCTTTATAATTCCACAGTCACACTCCCCACAATGATATAGCAATTAAGCACAAGTTCATTTAAGAACTCTCCCCCATTAAATTCATTCCCGAGAGAACAACATGAGTGACCTTTTTTTCGTGAAAAAGAATGATATTGGGCATTAACAAATCACAAGGTTTGTATCCCATAGTATCGACATAAATTGATCTTAAGGCCAGTTACGAATAACGAGACAATTTTACTCGATTTTACTCAACATAAGAGAATCTTACGGAGCGTGTCAAGCAGAAAAAACATATAAGTGTGATCACAAAAAGATCAATACTGCGAGAAAAATCTCAAAGAGTTCGTTCTATTTTCCGTTTATAAAAACATAATAGATTTAACTTCTGAGCATATATAAATATTAGCTCGATTCACGAGAACATAAAGGCACAAATATTTCATAATTTTTTTTGAAATAATTAAATCAATAATGATTATGTTAGAGCACTTCTCAATCGAACTCGCAACCGTTACTATCACAAGCTTGTTTGTCAAATTTAGTTGATCAAAACTATATACCTAATTTCTAGTCTACTTATAGCTATGTCTCGGATTAGGATAGAATGTTTAGTTCATCTTTACACTTCACGGCGTTCACCAATTGAAGAACAAGACCTACTAAGAAGCTTGGAGGAGCTTCATCAACAAAAGGTATGTGGAGACTAAAACTTATCTATCACTCAGAAGTCTATTTTATTCTATCTCCTAATGAGACTAAGTCGTATATTTATATAGAATTTTACATTATACATATTTGATGTTTCGAATCGAGTTTATCTCGCTCATCTATTTCTCGAAATATGTGTTGGAAGCTTTTTGCTTTCGCTATGTTCATCGTGTTCTTGACGAGTTTAGTTGGAGAGAATTTATTTGTTGGAAACTGAAGTCAAAAGATGATCATGTGAAAATTACCTTGAACATCTTATATGATTTGTGTGAGACAGTCATTTGATGTTAGCTCGAGAAGTTTCTTATTGATCATTCGATCACTTGAAATTCCAAGGATGTTTCAATGATTGAAATGAGAGTTTAGAACAATTACCCATGACTGGATACAACACGGTATGCATACCTAGTATGTGAACTATATTGTGATGATTCGGGTCCGGAACTCTTGTTTGCGTACCTAGTATGCGAACGGGTTTACCTGAGTTGGGTCCAAAATAGTTTTTCGCGAACCGAGTTTGCGAACGGCTTGACTAGGCCAAGGTCCAGAGTTGTTGTTCGCATACCCAGTTTGCGAACACAGTGGTGAAATTATAAAATCAGTAATGCATGATTCTCATACTCATGAACTAAAACATTCATGATTTAACGAATGCAAATTAAACTTTGCAAACCGTGGCTAAATGTTCATGAATTGATTCTTGTATAAGTACTTTGTACGGTTACGAATCCAACCGATTTCGATTCAATTTCTTCGTATATATTTGTATGAGATAGTGAACAATTTAACAACTCTATTTAAAAAACAATTAGATTCATTTGATTATTTATCATGATTGATTGATCTTCATTTTTGATCTAGAAGTATTAGATGAATACGGCTAAGACAAAATTGTTCATATGGCTAACTTTGGTTAACTGTTATTGAGCTAATTCAATATACACGTTTAGGTACGATTACCCATATCTAAATATAAGTATATATTATTTGTGTGTAACAAGCTAAGACCATCTAACGGTGGAGATTAATTTCTTAGTTTCTAAGTAGACTTAGCTTGAATCTTAAATCATGAGTTCATCTAACGGTGATTATTGAATGCTTTGTTACTAAGATATCTTAGCTTTGATTGTGAGCAACCCTGATTTGAAAAACTATATAAGGGATAAATCTAGCAACTAGAAAACCTAATCCCGACACTTTCTTGTATCCTAGTTGCAAACTAGAGTCGATTATCCTTTAACCTAGGTTTTCCAAAACCATTATTAGGTTAACGACTTGAAGACTTCATTTGGGATTCGTGAAGCCAGATCCAACTATTTTCTCTGTAGTTGCCTATTTTAATCTTACTTGTTCTATCGTATTGAGTTTTATCTTCTCTAAGATTTACTCGAGATTTATCTCTGATATGTAAGATATAAAAAGTAGTCACAACAAATTCTTCGTCTCAGACTCTTGTGATTCCGCAATAACTTCTCTGTTAACCAGTTAGGTTATTGTGAGGTGACTAATATTTCTAGGCTGCTCTTCGGGAGTGTAAGACGGGATTATTAGTTGGTTCTTGTTCACCTTGATTTTTGTATCAAAAGATGGAACAAAAAGAATAAAGGATAGACATATTTGTGGGAGACAGATTTGTTTATAAGTCTTCGACTTTGGGTCGTAGTAACTCTTAGTTGTGGGTGAGATCAGCTAAGGGAATCAAGTTCCTAGAATCCGGCGTGGTTCTAGAGGCGCAAGGAACTCGACTGTACCTTAATCAATATGAGACTTGGTTAGGGATCAACTACATTCCAGTCCGAAGTTAACTTGTATTAGGCTAGAGTCTGTAGCGGCTTAATACAGTGTGGTGTTCAAATCTAGACTAGTCCCGGGATTTTCTGCATTTGCGGTTTCCTCGTTAACAAAATTTCTGGTGTCTGTGTTATTTATTTTCCGCATTATATTTTTTTATATAATTGAAATATCACAGGTTGTGCGTAGTTCAATCAGTTTATAAATCCAACCTTGTTTGTTGGATAGAACTTGATTGACACTTGGGCATTGGTCTTTGGTACCGTCCAAGTTATTTCTCATATCAATCAAGCTCGCGAATTTCTATCTGTTTTATTTGTTGACTGTATTGAGAAAGAGATAAAAACTCTTTGATATAATTCTTGATTGAGTCTCACTTTTAAGTTGGTTCTCTCGGAATTAAATTGGAGTTTAGTCTATACAAATTGCCGAACGAATTATTGGGTGTGGTTGTTATACCCTCTCTTTTTCAATTGGTATCAGAGCTGGAAAACATGATAAACCTGATAAGTTTGTGTTTGTTTGATCCTAAAAGTTGTCCTAATGGGAAATCACTTTGGGAAACTTGTTCTGTGCATCTGTAAAACACACCAGAAATCCTTAAAGGTTGTTTAGAGCTTATTTTCTACAAGACCTCTGGTCTCTCAAGATAATCTCGAGTCAACTAAGACAAAAATCTTAACTGATGAAAAAAAATCTAAAGGAAAACGAAAAGGCTCCTCTAAGAAAAATCGTTGAAGGAAATGTGTGAACAAAATCTCAAGGATATGGAACCTTACTAGATTGTTACTCATTCTATTTGAGGAATATTATCATGATGGATCTATCGACAAAGATCTATTTACAGCTTTTGAAGATACTTTTAAATTCTTCGAGCGACTTTATTCGATTAAGGAAAAAGGTTGTCATGGTGTTAGTTCCGATTCTGTCAGGTCATGTATTCATGATATGAAATCTGGTCATGTCAACAACTCATGTAAAATCGATAAAAAGATCCCTGTTGAGTTTGTTGCAAGTTCCAAATATCAGAAAGTTCCACCCCTTAATCATAAGAAATAGGAGTCAAAAAGATCAATTAACCATATGTATCATCATTACTATGATTATACCACTGGTACATATCACAAATATCAACCTGAGATGGTGCGTGACCAGTCTCCTGCCCATCTAGCCTCTTGGTAACAAGATTTGGCTCCATCTCATCTGTATATAGCTTGATATGGGGCAAGTAACGGTTTGATTAGATTTGTGATTTTGTATTATATTGGGTTAGTTTTTTTTAAATATAAACTATTTTTAGTTTATAAGAAAATCTTCTTTGCAGAATGTTTCTGGCATATAAATGTATTCAATGTGTTGAGGAAACTCCAATTGTTTCACACCTTCCATGCCAGAGTATTTCTGCCTACCTGAGGATAAATAATATTTTGTAATTTTCTACTACCTTATTTACCACAATGTGATGTGATGAAAATATCATTTATTCATGTGCTCTGAATGTTCTTGAAATGTTCATTGAGCTAAGAGTAAAAGTGATTATCCTATCACACTGATATAAAATTCTCTCAGTGTGCGAACCTCATGGTTTCGGTATTCCGTCTTGGTTTGTCTTAAACTATCTAGAAATCATATTTCTCATGGGCCACGGTACCTGCACCGGTCCAAGCCCTCTTAAGGGGATATAAAGGTTACGGTTGCGAACTGTTCTTCTTTCCCACCTTGTCTGCGTACGTGAACTATGGTTATTCTATGGTTCACATACCAGATCCATTAAAGACCAAAATTGGAGGTCTGAAGTGCAAGGTTTGGAATCATCTACAAAGGAGCTCATCAAGTAAGACTCTCTTCTCTTACCCTTCTCAATTTCTAGTTTTCATGAGGAAATTCAATAGTGTTGGTGAGAATTCAAAAAGATTGTCTAAAAACCTTGCTTCATCTACTTTTATGAGTATGAGCATAACAAGTGACCAAGACTCTATTAAAATTGTATTCATCAATGATTCTAGTAGTAAGATCTTTGAAAACATTTCTTCCAGTGGATTCATACTAGAGAAGAAATTGGTAAAGGAAAGTGGTCATAAAGAAGATTTGGTGTGTTTTGAGAAGTATAATCTTGGTAACATCTTCAATGATCTTGGTGAAGGATTTGACACTCTCATAAGAATCTTTTATGCTAATATCCAAGACCATGATAAATAGGAAAAATATTCTAGTTGATAGAGAGTTGATTTCAAAGATTACCAAAATTCCTTTGGGTAATTTTTGTCTTCCTAGACCAAAAGGAGAAATACCATCTTATGAAGCCATTTCTTTTGGTCTTTGTCGCAAGAAGTTTGATTGGATAGAAGGAAATATCCTCCCCAATATCTTAGTATTTCTTTGAGGATATTCAGAAAACTGGGCATTTCTAATCTTTGTCCCTCCACGATTGAGAATTCTCGGTGGAGTCGTGAATTTGCGGAGTTGGTCTATTTCCTTGAGATGGGTGCTCAAGGTCTTGATATTTGTGGATTTATCATTCTTCAAATGGTCTCGATGACATCATCCAACAAGAAGTTACGCTTTACATGCTTAATTGGGAAAATCTTTAGTGCACATTACATTGCTCCCATTGGAAACTTTATTGGAACTCCCAAACTAGTTCGACCCAGTACTATTAAACGTATGAAGATGAATTTCTGCAAAAGACAAAGATGTGATACTCTTGATGGTTCTTTTAATCGTACCACCTTGGGTCTTCTTCAACAAATTCACAAGGGTATTTGTAAGGTCAATTCCAAGGTAAAATGTGTGCAAGAAAAGTTATGTGTGATTGCTACAAAATTTCCCGAAATCAAGAAATAAATGGATAAAGTTCAAGCCTCTTGGATGGATTCCGATGATGATGAAGATGATGATTAGCTTCTTTATCTCTTGTCATTATTTTTTCTAGAAGACTTCTTATGAGAATTTATTCTTATGTTTAAGAAGGATAACTAGGGTTTGGAATAGCAATTATTCTGATTACACACAGCTATTTCAACGATTTTCATCTTGCAATGTTTTTAGGTTTATTTATTTAAATTCTAAAGTTATTTGGAAGATGATTTTTGCAGTATTTAATCTTTTTGATTTCATATATTGCAATTGCTTATGAGATATATATGTTTTTACGTTCGTGAACTGTGCTTGTCTCATATATACTCAAAAGTTAAGTCTATTATGTCCTTACGTAAATATTGATAAAAGACAGAATGAACTTTTGAAAAATTCCACAGTATTGATCTTTCCCTGATCCATTTTTATGTGAAAGTATTGTATGGCTCCGTAAGTTTTCTTATGTTGAGCGTGTTTCCGATTAAATTAATCAATAAGGTCTCCTTGTGGTTAATTTATTCGAGTTTACTGGATACAAATCCATGTGGTTTGTTAATGTCCAAAGAAATCCTTCTGTCTTATAAAAGTAAGGTCGCTCATGTTGTTCTCTTGGGAATGACATCAAATGGGGGAGATTTCTTAATTGAACTTGTGCTTAATTGCCATATCTTTGTCGGGAGTGCGGTTGTGGAATATTGTAGGAGTTATCTTGTATCTTTATAAACTCCTTGATGAATACACTAAATTTCGACTATGTGAAATCATCGAAACAAAGTTGATGTGTTCTCTTTTAGTCATGAAGTATCTTTCTGAAAATTTCATTATGATCCTGTAGTTTTCGTACCTTTGCTAATTTATATTGACAAAAAGGGGGAGAATTATTTGGTAGTTCACACTACATATATATGGTTTACGGATCATTATGTAAGGGGGACTGGTTTTCATTATAAGATGGAAGTATTGACTAAGGGGGAGTGATACATATCACCATAGTATTATTTCAAAGTTGTGATACAATTGGACTTTTATTCTATATAATAATACTATGACATTGTATAACAATGATTGAGAACATCCGTTTCTTATTGTTATGGCTACGGATCTTCAACAACAATGATGTTGAGTTGAACACTTTCAGAATCGCTGGAGTACTTGGAGTAACGAAGTATTCAAGGAAAGTTGAAGATCCAAGGAAATCAAGCATGATGGATGAGAATCAACAAAGTTTATTTATTTTGTAATCCATATGTATTGATAGTTTTATCACTAAAATTGACAAAGGAGGAGACTGTTATAGCACTGCTCGGTCGAACTCGCAAGCATTGCTATCACAAGCTTGTTTCTCAAGTTTAGTTGATGAAAACTATATACTTGATTTCTAGTATACTTATATCTATATCTCGGATTAGGATCAAATGTGTAGTTGAGCTTTAAACTTCACGACGTTCACCAATTGAAGAAGAAGATCTACTAAGGAGCTTGGAGGAACTTCTTCAACAAAAAGTATGTGAAGACTAAAACTTATCTATTACTCAGAAGTCTATTTTATTATATCTTCTAATGAGACTAAGTCATATAGCTATATCGACTTTTACATTATACACATTTGATATTTCGAGCCGAGTTTATCTCGCTTATCTATTTCTCGAAATGTGTGTTGAAAGATTTTCACTCTAGTTATGTTCATAATATTCTTGACAAGTTTAGTTGGAGATAATTTATTTGTTGGAAACTAAAGTCAAAATATGATCATGTGAAAAACACCTTGAACATCTTATATGATTCGTATGAGACAGTCATTTGATGTTAGCCCGGAAAGTTTCATATTGATCATTCGATCACTTGAAAAGTACTTGAAGCTAATGGTATGTGTGAGATTACTATTGTCGTCTTCCAAGGATGTTTCAATGATTCAAATGAGAGTTTATAACAATTACCCATGTCTGGATACAACACGGTATGCATACCTAGTATGCGAACTTGTATTGTGATGATTCAGGTCTGGAACTCTTGTTTGCGTAACTAGTATGCAAACGGATTTACTTGAGAAGGTCTGGAACTCTTGTTTGCGTACCTAGTATACTAACGGGTTTACCTGAGTTGGATCCGGAACGGTTGTTCGCGAACCGGGTTTGCGAACGGCTTGACTAGGCCAAGGTCCTGAGCTGTTGTTTGCATACCTAGTTTGCGAACACAGTGGTGAAGTTCTAAAATCGGTAATGTATGATTCTCATACTCATGAACTAAAACATTTATGATTTAAGGAATGCAAATTAACTTTGCAAACCGTGGCTTAATGTTCATGAATTGATTATTGTATAAGTACTTTGGACGATTACGAATCAAACCGATTTTGATTCAATTTGTTCATATATATTTCTATAAGATAGTGAACAATTGAACAACTATATTTAAAACAAAATTAGATTCATTTGATTATCTATTATGATTATCGATTTTCATTTTTGATATAGAAGTATTAGATGAATACGGCTAAGAAAAAAGTGTACATATGGCTAACTTCGGTTAACTGTTATTGAGCCCACTCAATATACACTTTTAGGTACGGTTACCCATATCTAACTATAAGGATATTTCATTTGTGTGTAACAAGCTAAGATCATCTAACGGTGGAGATTAATTGCTTAGTTTGTAAGAATACTTAGCTTGAATCTTAAATCAGGAGATCATCTAACGGTGAATATTGAATGCTTTGTTACTAAACTATCTTAGCTTTGATTGTAAGCAACCCTATAGGAAAGACAATATAAGGGAGAACTCTAGCAACTGGAAAACTTAATCCCTGCATTTTCTTGTGTCCTAGTTGCATACTAGAGTAGATTTTCCTTTAACCTAGGTTTTCCAAAACCATTATTAGGTTAACGACTTGAAGACTTCATTTGGGATTCGTGAAGCCGGATCCAACTATTTTCTCTGTAGTTGCGTATTTTGATCTTACTAGTTTTATCGTATTGAGTTTTATCTTCTCTAAGATTTACTCGAGATCTATCTCTGGTAGGTAAGATATAAAAAGTAATCACAACAGTTCTTCGTCTCAGACTCTTGTGATTCTGCAATAACTTCTTCTGTTAATCAGTTAGGTTATTGTGAGGTGACTAATATTTCTAGGTTGTTCTTCGGGAGTATAAGACCAAATTATTAATTGGTTCATGTTCACCTTGATCTTTGTATCAAAATACGGAACAAAAAGAATAAACAATAGACATATCTGGGGGAGACATATTGTTTATAAGTCTTCGATTTTGGGTCGTAGTAACTCTTAGTTGTGGGTGAGATCAACTAAGGGAATCAAGTGTATAGAATCTGGCGTAGTTCTAGAGGCTTAAGGAACACAAGTGTACCTTAATCAGTGTGATACTTGGTTAGGGATCAACCACATTCCAGTACGAAGTTAACTTGTAGTAGGCTAGAGTTTGTAGCGGATTAATACAGTTGTTTGTGAGTGAACACTGTTTCTGCTGGTTTTGGTAAATTTGGGTGTGTGGATGAGAAACGAATCTAAACCCTATACAATGCACTGCACGGGAGTACTTTTGATTCGAGAGATCAATCTGTACAATCCTGGCCTAAACCAAGAAATGGTCGTTCCAGGCTTGCTTCAGTCACAAAGTGAAGGGGAAGGGTTGGTCTTAGGGAGGGAAGCGAAGAGAGTGTTGAGACCAGAATGGTTAATTCTGAAGATGTGGCTTGTTTTATGACTTATATCAGAAAGTGGAACTGGCTTGCAGAGTGAAAAGCTATCAGTTCTTGGTGATTTCTGGATACTATGTTGTTGCGGACCAAAAACTTGTTTTTTGGTGGAAATAGGTGAAGCCTATTTATACAAGGCATATTGAAACGTACCCTGGTCTCGTAGGAAGTGGAAACGATTGAGTGGTGGAAGAATAGAGTAACGTGTAACCCTCAGTCATTATGATTTCATGATGAATGGAGTGAATTCGTTTACACCGTTACTTTTTAATTACCACCACTAATTGTCCTGCTTCATGACAGTTTCTTGTAACGGGCGCATTGCACGCTGCACGCTGTAAACCGCCAGACCAATACCCTGATGAGCATCCCCCAGTTTGTGACATGTGTGATGTCTCGAGTGTTTTCGTTGAAAACATGTAGCACTTTGCTACATGTGGCAAGTCAAAGTCAAGGGACTTACCACGGAAAAATAGCGTGTAATGTTATTAGTCTCGTCTTGGCTGGTCGCCTAAAACTTTCCACAGGTTTGTCAGTTCGTTGGTGAACTTCGATGGCTGAGATCGCATTTCATGCAGGAGGGTAGCCGTTGATTATGGCTACCTTGTGTTGGCGCCTGATAATGGCGCGGTGGCGTTTTGGTGTACGCCAGTGGCAATGTGGCATGGCTCGTGCAGGCCAGTGGCACGTTGATGCAAGTGGCGCCTGGCGTAGCCATGGCCACTTAGATTTAGGAAGCTGGTCGCCTGAAACATGCCACCAGTCTGTCAATTCGGTGACGAACTTGGATGGCTTAGACTGCATCTCATGCAGGAGGGTAGCCATTGATTATGGCTACCTTGTGTTGGCGCCTGATAATGGCGCGGTGGCGTTTTGGTGTACGCCAGTGGAAATGTGGCATGGATGGCATGTCTCGTGCATGCCAGTGGCACGGTGATGCAAGTGGCACCTGGCGTAGCCATGGCCACTTAGATTTAGGCAGCTGGTCGCCTGAAACTTACCACCAGTCTGTCAGTTCGGTAGCGAACTTGGATGGCTGAGATTGCATCTCATGAGGAAGGATGGCCATTGATTATGGCCACGTTCTGTTGGCGCCTGGTAATGGCATAATGGCATAGCCGCTCCTGTGGCGTTGTGGCATGACCAAAGCTAGGATTTGGCCCGTGGCCAAAGTTAGGGTTTGGCAGCATGGGCAAGGCTGGGGTTTGGCGCCGTGGCCAAAGTCAGGGTTTGGCGGCATGGCCAAGGCTAGGATTTGGCGCCATGGAAAAAGTTAGGGCTTGGAGGCATGGCCAAGGCTAGGATTTGGCGCCATGGCAAAAGTTAGGGCTTGGCGGCATGGCCAAGGCTAGGATTTGGCATCGTTGCCAAAATTAGGGCTTGGCGGCATGGCCAAGGCTAGGATTTGGTGACGTGGCAAAAGTTAGGGCTTGGCGGCGTGGTCAAGGATGGGGTTTGGCGGCGTGGCCAAAATTAGGGCTTGACGGCATGGCCAAGGCTAGGATTTAGTGTCGTGGCCAAAGTTAGGGCTTGACGGCATGGCCAAGGCTAAAATGGCTTGTGGCATGTTGTGGACTATGACCAAAAATTAGGGTTTCAGCCAATGCTACTGAAGCAAAAGTCTTGTTTCGATCATGAAATCCTAATTGGAGTCCGTTATGGAATTGTCCACGAATATAAAGTGGATTAGTACGTAGTGGCATCATTTGTGGCACATTGGCATGTTACTGCGGCAGAGTGGCATGTTGGCATGCCGATTAATATGTTGTTGTGGAAGGGCACGTTTGGCTTGCCAGTTAGTATGGTGGCGCGACAGGGTGTGTTTGGCCTTTAATGCATGGTGGCGAGTTTAGAGCGACTTGATTGGTCAAGAAAAGGGGACGGCCAAACATAAGGCGCAACCACACCTCTAGTGCTTGTGGCGCAATTTAAAGTGACCTGATTGGGCGGTAGGAAGGAGAGGTGCCGGACAAGCATGGGCGTGGCTACACTTATGGTGTGAGTGTGGCGGCTTTAGAGTGACCTGATTGGTCGATGGGAAATTGGGCCATCTATTATAGGCCCAGTCACAACTTATGTGCATGTGGCGGGTTTAAGATGACCCTGATTGGTCGAGGGAAATAGGGCCGGTTTAGGATGGGGCGTGGCCAACGGAAAGTGGCGCCAGCTGGCCTAAGGCATCGCCACGCCTCCCTTTGCTGTTGTGGCTCCCTGTTTTCTGATTCTGGGCAAGGTTTTGCACCTACTAATCCATGGCGGATTAATTACCTAGTTTTCATAGGCTTACTTTCGACAAGAAAGGTCTGGTATACTGTGCAAGGCGCAAAAGTAATTGATTGAATTCTATGTGTTGACACAGAGTTCTTTAAGTTCATAGCCAGAAAGCAGCATGCTTTCTGATTGAATACCTTATGCAAAGACCTTATCCTTGATATTTGGAAATTCGTGTTACTCTGCTGCGAGTGAACACAAATTGTCATGTCATACCAACATTAAGGGTTCAGCCGGGGAACATAGCTTAGAAAGCATTCAAAGAAACTTATATTAAGTGAGTATAGGCCAAGCGTCGAAATTTACTGAACATCTGGGATGGTTGCTACATGCGCCAGTCTGGATAAATTTCATGTAAATATATTGAACGGCTCAATAAATATGCCAGTGGAGAGGTTAACACTCATGGCTCTGTTTCCTTACAGAGTGACGTCACATCAGATGCAAGGTTTTACAATTTTAACCCTAAGCTAAAACCCACCATCAACATTAAGTCCCCTGCTTAGCTCGGAACAGTGGCATTGTTACGGGGTAAGCATGAGATGGTGACAGACAAGGATAAAATCGAAACGACAATTCATGAAGAGATTTTCAGGAAGATTTGGCTAACCTTTGTTAGGAGGCATGAAGAATATGTGATCCTTGCATTGTCGGCTTTGCATAAGTTTGGCTTGGCCATGGGGTGTTGGCATCAGCGTTGCAGCTTTGGCTACTGATCGGCAGAGATGGCACTGCAACTTGGTCCGCGGAACGAGCGCTGGATGGCTAGGAAAGATGGCGTTGTTGGCTAGGTCAGTGGTGCTGCTGGCTACGGAGAGTTGAATGGCGCGGCTAGCTTGGAACGGTTTATGGCGCTGCTATCTTGGAACAGTGGATGGCGCTTCTTTGGCTGGTTGTGGAGCGGAGAAGATGACGCTGCAACTTGTCCCTCGGAACGGGCGCTGGCTGGTTAGGTCACGGA